>NC_137158.1:68182850-68451925 GCF_951394435.1 Stenella coeruleoalba | reverse complement strand
CCTTGGAACATGCTGTTATGTACAAAGCAGTCACGCACAGAGACAACTTACTACAAATGCCTTTAACACATCTTATCTGACTTTTACGGTATGCTATGGAATATGAACAACTCATATATTTGAAGGGTATTTTAAGACTACAAGGTGATATCATTTGTAACTATGTAGCTAGTAAATTAGGATCTTCTCAAAACTGCAACTAGAAACCAAACAACAAGAAAAACTTCCCAGCTAAGACTGGAGTATCAAAAAAAGAGGTTTGGGACACTGGCGCTTGTTTGATTGGGCCACCATAATCCCACTGGGGAACCCCAAGGGAAGGTGACGCTTATAGGGCAGAGGTGGGCGGTGTTGCCACTTCCCTTCCCTTCACAGACATCTCCACACTTCACACCTAGTGATTACCCTTAATTCTGCCTTTCTCTCTTGACTGTCAAATGTCATTCTGGAGGCAGTTCAATTCTTTCAAGTAACATGCATCCATTATAACCAATCCTATAGTTACAATCCCCTAATATGATTTCCCCCCATAATCTGTGGTCTGGAAGCTGGATTTGAAATTGCAGGCCTTGTGCACATCAAATACCCTCCTCAGAAGTGTCCTAGAAGAATGTGGTCAAATGTACATTGACATTCATCTAGAAGTAGCAATAAAAACGTAAGCTATAGTTTATAAATAACTGAAATCAGAGGTGGTTTGTTTAAAAGTCAAGTCTGCCTATTTCTTCTTGCAATGAAGGAAAAGTTACAGAAATTAGAATTCGCTTTCCCAAGCTACCTAAACTAAATTTTGCAGCTCAGTTGCCCTCAAACTTACATTGTGACTCACTCTGATTTGGGATGGAATTAAAGGAAACGGGGGTGTCTAACAATGTTGAAAATTCAGTTGTTATTAAGACAGCCAATATTTTAAAACGTACCGTTTTTGTTCAGATCCCAGAAGGCACAGATGGGATGAGGCACAGCCTGTATTAACATAAGAACAAACATGTGAAATTGTGTTTCAAAGAAATAAAAAATCATACAATTTGAACATGGGGAAAGAGTAAAAATGCTAAGGTTTTCACAAAGAATAGGTCATAATTAGTCACGGCAATATGACCAAAGAACGGCAGGCAGTTTAGGGGTTTGCTCTCATAGACTTCAAATGGAAATCAACTAACACTCCAGAGGAATCAGGTTACCATTTATCTGCAGATTACTAATTATGTCTCATCATAAAGTGTAATTCTCAGCATTTAGCAAGGCTCTTTACACTAAAATTTCACTTCATCTTCAAAACTCTCCTTTATGACTAGGTATGTGCCCAAAAGAACTGAAAGCAGGGACTCAAACAGATATTTGTACAACCATGCTCACAGCAGCATTACTCACAACAGCCAAAAGGTGGAAACAGCCCATCAATGAATGAATGGATAAACAAAATGTGTGTGTGTGTGAGTGTGTGTGTGTGTGTGTGTGTGTGTGTGTGTATGCAATGGAATATTACCCAGGCTTAAAAAGGAAGGAAATTCTGACACATGCTATAATATGGATGGAACTTGAAAATACCAAGTGAACTAAGCCCATCACAAAAGGACAAATACTGTATGATTCCACTTATATGAGATACCAGAGTAGTCAAATTCATGGAGACAGTAGAATGGCAGTTTCCAGGGGTTGCAGGAGGGGCGACGGGAGTTGCTGTTTCATGGGGACATAGTTTCAGTTGGGGAAGATGAATAAGTTCTGGAGATGGATGTAGTGATGGTTGCAGAACAATGTGAATGTATTTAATTCCACAGAACTATACACTTAAAAATGGTTAAAATAGTAAATTTTATGTTATGTATATTTTACCACAATAAAAATTTTTTTATAGATGAAGGAGCTGAAACAAAGGAGGCCAAAGGGTAGAACAGGGAAGTCTCAGAGGTTTCGTGACAAAGCAGGGCTAATTCTTAGAAGACTTCAGTTCCAAGCCTTAGTCCTTATCAGCCAGCTCACTTCCCGCCTGCCTTCCTGCCTGCCTAATGGTCAAATCATGACTGGGACCCTCTATAAATCAGGGGAAAACTGTGGTTGGGCCATTTAAGACAATAAGAACCCCACATAATTTTATCAAATAAACAGATGACAGCAAGGGTAATGAAGCAAAAAAAAAAAAAAAAAAAAAGCACAACATTTGCCAAGATTTTAGACAACTGCTAAGCTCCCAAAAAATGTCAACTCTCTTCTGTTTCTCCCATTTCCCTTCTGCTTTCCTAGTTTCAGTATTCTCTGGCTTTAAAAAGACAACCAAAACCTGTAATGACACAACTGTGCATCTACATCTAAGTCAGCTGAAGTAATTATATGTTGTTTCTCAAAAGGTGTGACTCTTTCCTTCACTCTTACTCTCTTTCAGATGACTGAATCCTAGACAAGACTAACTCCCCCCATCCCACCCCTGCCCTGCCGCCACTGTTCACCAGGACATTACGGCACTACCTGACTAGCTGGTCTCGCCTTTGTGGAAAACTGCCCCCTGCAAAAAAAGTACTAGTTACTTCTAATCATGTATTTTAAAAAAGGCCCCACAATTCTATCAAACAGTCTGCCTCTGTTCCATGGCTATTTGTAGCTTTTCCTTACCTGAGTCCTTGTATGTTTGATTTTAATTCGAACAGGATCCTTCAGATCCTGGATAGTAATGTTTCCAATACTGCATGCCATCACATAACTCACTAAGGTGCCTTTCTTGGTTCCTACATCCTTTTAAAGAAGAAAAAATTGTGTATTAGTCAGAAGTACACACTTTTATTTTATTTTGGTGCTCCAAAATAAGCAATCTGTCAGCACTTTTTACACTTAAGATCTTCAGTTATAGAACATCCTGTTTATAAGATCAAATTGCTAGCTTTCCTGAAAGAGCTCTGCTATTTCCCTTATTATAATAAATACATTGAGGGAACAGTATGAACCAATGCTGTAAGGCGATGTTCATAAAACTTCATTCTTCACTGTTGTGGCTGATGCCAGCCACTTAAAATCTGAAACAATGCAAACCCACAAATAATACACACTCATAAAAAGCTATGAAATCATTAGATCATTTCCCTATCCTAAAAAATAAATGAAGTTGTTTTCCTTTAGAGAAGTACCAAGGAAATATGGTGTGAAAAATAAAAATCAATTCATCTTTCATGTCCATGACAACAATCTGAGTGTTTACTAACGTAAACCTAGATGTAATTCTACCGGATTAAAGCCCCACCAGAACTTTTACCATCTCTGGCTGCACACTTGCCGGCATCTGTAGCTTCCACTTCAAAGATAAGGATGTCAGGAAATCAAATTAGTGAATCTGTGCTGCAAAATGACTGGGACCAGTAGACTGTTTCTCCAGCAAGACCATCACCACTTTCTCCTTCCCTTTGTGTTTCCTGTTGAGCCTCCTGAATTTCTCTACAACAGCTTATAACTCAGCTGTTTTGAAATAATACAGGATTCCTTAAATGCTACCTAGCTCTCAGAATCCAGAATATAGCTTTTTATTACATTTGTGTGGTCTCTCTCAATAAAGTGGCTACGGCTTGGGGATACCCAGCCTTTCCTTTAAAAATACTCTTATGCTGTTCCCTGTGTGAGGGGAGTACCATAGAACCCTTACATTTTTTTCACTCTGCCATAAATTTACTTTAAAAACCAAACATATGTTTCCTAATAATGTCGCTGATTGGGAGATGCCAAAGGAGAAAGAAATGATCGCGTGAGAAGATGAGACTCAAAATGAAACTGTGACAGATTCTTACAAAGCTAAGACTTCTCCCAACTCCTCCGGCTGGGCTCCACCTCTCCTCTCAATGGTCCCCTCTCCCCCATTCACATCATCTAACACCTACTACATTTTTCGTATTATTATTATTATTATTTTGGCTGCATTGTACAGCATGCAGGATCTTAGTTCCCCAAGCAGGGAAACCTCTGCCCCCTGCAGTGGAAGCGCAGAGTCTTAACCACTGGACGCCAGGGAAGTCCTCTTGCATTATTTTTAAAGGCGACATTGTTATAAGCCTCAGATAACTATAACAAATGCAGTTTTACGTGTTTGTAGCTATTAAATTCTTCAGAGCAATTGCATGTAATTACATTCTTAATCTGCTCAAAATTTTTATATAGCTTGTTCTTAAAGCATTTGCTGATAACATTTTAAAATTTTTGAGTTAATGACTGTAAATGATTCCATGGTCCTCCTTTTACTTCCCTGTAGCCTCCTTTGCCATTCCTCTAAACATGACGTATGGCACAAGTCTTTTAAAAACATTTCTACTGGCTTTGAAACTTGCAGTTCTCTCTTACATAAGTCACACTGTTTGATATACACAGGTATCTTCAGTTTAATAGGTAACTTTTATTGAAAGGGCTCGGTGAAACTGCTCAGAACGGGTTGTACTTTCAAAGGCAACCAGAGGTCACCAGTGTTTGCTGGCAGGGGACCTTCTAGTATCTGGAAATGATGCCAATAAAAATGATAATATGTGCTCAGCACAATGCCACCCTACTCAGGGGATGTGGGAAGGCCAAAGGTCATTTGAAATACTAATGGGAAAACTGATTAAAGCCAAGAATGCTGCTCATTATGTAAACAGTGCTTCCTGCTGAATTAAAAAAAAAAAAAACTTTCCTTTGGCACACAATTTCTTTAACTCTGAAGATCTAAATTGCTGGAGAGCGTAAAATACTTAACAAAAGAAATAATAAATAATAACTTCTCCACAAATTCCATTTCTAATTGTATCATGCAAGTCTTAATCTGATTTATCTAAAAACCTTAAATGAACACATCCTATTAATAAGCATATAATTATCTAAAATAAAATATTTAAACAGTTATGTTAAAATTTTTCAGTTTTGAAAATACAGTAGATTAATTTTTCTATACCTCTTGATACATTTTCAAGAAATCTGAACTTTTATCTTTCCTTTTGAGCAATGAAACTCAATTTACGATTGAAAAATAATAATTTAATGAACTCTTACCTGGAAAAGTCCAGTTTTATTGAAGAAAGTAAACTGTGCTCTTTTAACTAATACAGAATCTTCTTCACTCAGGTTCTCAAGCAAGTTTGGAGGCAAAATTACAGAAGCCAGTGGATCCATTTGTCCACTCTCAAAATCCATCTGTCATACACACAGAGTATGTCAGTTGAGTAATCATATTTAAATTGCAGTAATAACTTTACTCCACAGGAGAGTAACTGCCAGCATCAACTTGGCCAGGACCAGGGCTCCCCTTTACCTCCGCCACAGTCACTGCCCTCAAGGCTGAATCCCTTACAGACAAAGGCCTGGATCTCATTCGCATTTTGCAAATGGGGCAAAATGGGATATGCACCGACATTAACTAAACACAAACTGAGAGATCTATAAATCAGTTGCCATTTTCAAGTATAAGAATTAGATTTACACTTAATAGATTTTGAGCTTTTCTCAAAACACACTACCAGAAAAATAACTACCAGGAAAAAGAAAAAAAAAAAAAAAGACGAGTTAATTTGTTTGCTGAGAATGAGTATCTTTGCATAGAGGAAGCAGCTGAAGTTTTCTGAACATTCTTGGGTACCATTTTTACTGAACCCACAGATCAGTCCAAAGAATGTTTTCCTGCAAATGGACTTGAAATGAAACGGAGGCTGACCACATTTTCACTCTTAAAATGTGAAATAGAATTACCCAAAAGAGGCTTTGGTCCAAAGTAGAAAAATAAGTTCTTCCTTATATTCAGATTTAAAAAAATATTCTATCTTGGTTTATCTCCACAGCTAAGAAGCGTTAAATGCCACTTATGTGTTCTCCCATGTCAAGGGCGATGCTTCAATCATTTCATTTGCCCACGTGGCTAACACTGTCTAGCACACAGTAGGAACTTGAAAATGATTTGCTGAAGTGTCACTTGAACATGTCAGGGAGGATCTCCGTTAATCTGGCCCCAGATTTCGTGTTCAGCCTGCTTATCACTTGCCATTCCTAGCCTCTATACCATTGGTTCTCTAAGTACAATCCTCATACCAGCAGTACCAGCAATATCTGGGAACTTGTTAAAAGTGCAAATTTTGGAGATCCACTCAAGATCTACTAAATTAGAAGCTCTGGGGATGGGATCCAGCAATCTGTTTTGATAAGTCCTCCAGGTGATTATAATGTAGTTTGAGAACCACTGGCAAAGAGAATATACCATGCAGCTTCCCACCTTTGTGTCCTTAATAAATGTCTTCTGATTGAACAGCTCCCCATACCCCACTCTCAATAGGGTGGTACTCACTCATAATTTAATGCTTAGTTCCACTATCACCTCCTGTAGAGGGTAAACTGAAAGTATACCTCCTCTCTGCATCCACATGTCTTATGGTTACTACTGCTGTTAACCAAACTTCGGACTAGCCTTCCACCCCTGGAACTAAGATGTCGTTGCAGTAGCAACTAGCAGATGATCAGATTTTAATTCGTCGAATTAATTAAAGAAACCACTGGCTTATTACCTGGAAATATGATTCATTATTGCTTGGAAGACCAATGCTAAAATTTGAAATTTCATTGGTCTCTGGGGACACAGATGATACTCCAAGAGCCAAATTCCGAGTTGTGATATTCACATGCGATGTGCTATGTAGGTCAATCTTGAAGGCCAATTCATCAATTGTTTTTAAAGCTCTAAAGAAATGACAAATAATACCACTGTTAAGTGACACATTTTAGGTACTTGCACACATGTGATATCCTGCAGGACAAAATACAAACCAAATAAAATTGTCCTTAAACTTTTTCATCTTAACATGAATACCCACAACATTCCCCCAAACCACAATAACATCAGTTAAAACACTGAATCGTGGTGATAAATTCATCCTCAAGAGAAATACATGCTTTAAGGAAAAGCAACAATTAAGTCATCCTAAACAAATATTCTGTTTTTCATCTGTTTTAGCCTTTCTTTCCTCATATGAAAAATACCCTTCCTACTTCATAACTGAGTGAGAATCAAAGGAGATAACATGATAAAAGTATTTTTTGAATTGCAAGGCCCTGTAAAAAAAGTTTGTAATTGTTATGTGCATAAGGTAAGTTAGGGAATACATTTTAACAAAGACAAAATTTTCGTCAAAGAAATTTGGTTGAAAGGAAGGAAACAGAAAAAATTAAATATCTTAATACTAACACGCTAACTGATATAGTTGGATACAAACTGAATTGTGTAAAAATAGGTATATTTCACCCTGCCCTAGGCATTTTCATTTCAGAAGTATAACAGTCACAGAGGTGTGGCAGTTTTGTGTCACAGTCTGTAGGATAGTGACCTACAGCGACCAAGTTATGCCTAAAACATGTGAGCTGTTTGCTAACTGTCTCCTTTGCAAGCAAAAAGAAGTGTCATAAATTTATATATATATAATAATTTATATTTTGAATTAACACCAGTTAACATTTTTCAGATGTAAACATTTTTCAGATGTAAAATGAAATACCAATTATGTCTTTTTTTTTTTTTTGCGGTACGCTGGCCTCTCACTGTTGTGGCCTCTCCCATTGCGGAGCGCAGGCTCTGGACGCGCAGGCTCAGCGGCCATGGCTCACGGGCCCAGCCGCTCCGCGGCATGTGGGATCTTCCCGGACCAGGGCACGAACCCGTGTCCCCTGCATCGGCAGGCGGACTCTCAACCACTGCGCCACCAGGGAAGCCCCCAATTATGTCTTTCTGGGACTATTTATATGATCTATCCAGATCGACAATCCCAATCAATTTGTAAATTATTTTCTCAGAAAAAAAAAAACCAAAATCAAAATCAGAACTTTGAAGTTTATTCTGTGAATGATCTTGGGAAATATCAATGGATCTTCTAGAGATTTAAATTATGAAAGCTGGGCACCAAGCATTCAGATCTGTGAGAAATTGTATAACAACATGTGTATCCAATAAATTTTACTCTCCAGAAGAAAACAAACAAACAAACTTACTCAGAAGAAGACTCAAGCAAGTCTCTGTCTGGACTGGTTAAGATATTAGAAAATATATTCATTAAAGTTGAGCCAAGCGTTATATCAATGTTTTCTTCTTTATTTACAATCCTTTTGACCTGTTCTACGATGCTGGTGATATTGGCTGAGTTTAATGTCTGCCCATCACCAGTTAAATTTAAAATCTGATTGGCAACTTCATTTGCTTCACCTAAAAAATGGCAGAAGAACAACATAGAGTTTTACCTGTGTATTATGAGCATTTCCAAGAATCCAAAACATAGTATGGTATTTCACTTCATAGTAAAGTAGTAAATCAGTTTTCCTGTGTGTACCCCTTACCACAATTTTAACAGGACAACAGTATTTCGTTATACTCAGAAACTAATTTCTCTCTTTAGTAAGACACAAATGGTGCTTTTAAGCAACTTAGGTAAGTAACTTGGAGGGACCAATATTCACAAATGGTTCTAAGAGAGATACCCCCAGAATCACTAAATAAGTATATATTTGCTGCTTAAAAAAATACAGAACTATAAAACATTGATACAAATTTTAATTTATATATTCCCTTCTCCAAAATTTTATTACTATTTTTAATCTCCTACAGAATGAATAGAACAGAAAGTCAGAATGAGGCAAAATGGTATTTTCTATCTTAAGTGAGTGAAGCAATCATTTGCTTAGCTTTTAATATTATAGTGGTATCACAGAACAGAAGAACATGTTTGAAGAGGATGAAAACCGTGAAGCTCGAGGTCATCTCATTTTGCCTTTGAGAAATGAAGACAAATCTCTCACTTACTTGAGCAATTGGAGATATCAGGAGGACCCCAGTAAGCTAGAGATGTGTTGGCAGGGTCATGGTGACTATAAAACAAACAAACAAAAAAGGTATTGTAAATATTTGGCATACATGACACTATAGCTGACAAAATTGCTTAATAATAAGCTTTAGAATTTCCCTTAATATCTGGGTAAGTTTCATTTGAAGATAAGACTATAATACATTGACATAAAACTCATATTAAAAGTTCTTATTGGAAAAAAAATCAGGTGCATGCATCAGGGAGAGAAAATACTAGCAACAGCCTATTGTAACCTAGGCTACATCAGGTTACTAAGGTTAAAAGCAGAGTTGGTAACGTGGATCAAGGACTGCTTTAAGAACTTTCCAGATAAAATCTCATTTTTGATTTCACTTAACTCTGTAAAGCAGATTATAATCCACATTTTAGAGATGAAGAAATAGACTGAGCTAAATCAAGGAATTCTCCAAGGTCTCACAGCCAGGAAGAGGTACAATTCAAATCCATGTCCACAGGGCTCTGAAGCCCCTTTCTTTCCTCTCCACCACGTGTCAAACCAAGCAGTGGGGGCAAAGTATTTCTATGTGGGCAGTTTCAGTGTATGAATTTCCCTGCAAGAAAACTCTAACTGAAGGAGGGTGGAGGGTGAGGAACTAGATCTGACTTGTTATTCGGCGAATCCTCTGCAGTCAACCTGTCTGAGGTTTCCGTTCAATATTTAGGAAAAATCCACACCCTAACAGTCTCCACTAGCAGACTGCCCTAACCTGGATCTTGTCTTTATTCTCTTACTGTCTCTTTCCCCTTCCAACAATAACCACTCCAAAAAGTTAAAAAGACTCAGAATGTCAGATGTATGTTATGAGGCTGTGAGTTTGTTCATCCACACATAAGGTGCTTTGCTCTAGAACCACCCTCTGGTTTCCAAATTGCTCTGTCTTTCTTTGGAGAAGCCTAAATTAGCATGTTTCTTGGAGAGAGAAAAAAAAGGCTTTTCTTGGTAACCTACCTGTCTTGTCTTTACCTCACATGGATTTCACATACACAACAGAGATTCCCGCCCTTCTTTCCAATTAATATACACTGCACGGGAACTACGGTGCAACACCTGTAACCCTGGGAAGGTAGGTTACATGGAATTTGCTGGCAAGAGTCAGGGACTTCCCAGGTGGCACAGTGGATAAGACTCCGCATTCCCAATGCATGAGGCCCAGTTTCGATCCCTGATCAGGGAACTAGATCCCACATGCATGCTGCAACTAAGAGTTCGCATGCCGCAACTAAGGAGGCTGCCTGCCGCATCTAAGGAGCCCACCTGCTGCAACTAAGACAAGGCACAACCAAATAAATAAATAAACTAAATAAATATTAAAAAAAAAAGAAAGTATTACCATGTCCGTGAAGCATAGAAGCCCGGCTTCCCTGGACAGGGAGCATTGTATACAGAAGGTTGGATGGCTGGCCATTTATAGCCTTTGGGGTCCTCATCCTCATGACATATACCTATGTGAAAATACGAGAAATATTAACCTATTTTTTGAAATTAGAGGTGCAAGATGAGAACAAGACAACAATGTTGGTAATTAGGTATTTATTCCATGCAATACTAAACTACTAGGTTTTTATGTTCAGAATTTGTAAAAGTTTAGAAGTTATGAAAAATAAATGTTAACTACATTTCATATTTTAAATTACGTGTTACAAAACTATCAAATAAAAAAACACACTTATGCAAGTATAAACATGAAACTTATAATATCATTCTAATGTAAATCATTAGTAGATAAAATCAGTAAAACAGAGGTTTATTAAAAAAAAAACACACACTACATAAAATGAAAACTGTCCTGAAAAATTCAAAATGTAATTTAATCTTTTTCAAAGGGGAAAGCCTATAAAACAGTGCCTCAATAGTGTTGTCACTGAGTTGCCAGCATATTTTATGGAAACATTTTCTAGCTGCTCTGAAAGCATATTTCACCTGGAAGTTTGCTGGGGGAATGACAAGAAGACACCTGTAGGCCACACATTGTACACACATGCCTTCATCTTCAAATCATCCCACCTGTTGTTTGAAAACTCTCCAGGTGAGTTTTATGACATAAATCACTCAGATTTTACACTTAAAAAATATCAAAATAAAAGCACTATATCAACAGCAACAACAAAATCTCGTATTTCAGTACTGAAAAATAGTAAGTTACACTAAGACTACTGGCAACCAGTATTGTAGTCACCAACTGAACATTTAAATAACTTTCCCATTTATATTCTGAGTTTTTTTTCCAATTGGTGGAAATTTTTCTTCATAGACCCACTTGCAGAAGAACAATAAAGTAGAGGATTTAAATTAAGTGGTATAAATTACTTGTCTAAGTAATTCCTCAGCCTCTGAGGACAGAGATAAGGTTGGTCCTCATGAGGCTCCTTTGCCACATACAAACTACCATTCATCAAGCTCCTTCTCTGTGGAGACCCTTATGTGTGAAAGGGCAGCGTTTGGACTTTGCTCATCCCCAAGAAGCTCTGTTTATTAAATAAGCAAGCATTTTCCCACAGAGGCTCAGAAACTGCTGTTGTTGATGACGATAATGATGATTTGCATTCTTTAACCTCAACGAGTTCCTTATACATCCATCCCTCAGTATTCTCGAGGGACTGGTTCCAGGAAACACCCCCCTCAACACACACACACACACACACACACACAAGATAACAAAATCCGAGGAAACTCATGTCCCTTGTGTAAAATGGTGTAATATTTGCAATAACCTATGCACATTCTCCTGTATACTTTAAATCATCACTAGAGTACTTATAATAACAAATACTGTGTAAAAGCTATGTAAATAGTTTTAAATATAATGTATATTTCAAGCTTTGATTTCTGGAACTTTCTGAATTTTTCCCCCCAAATATTTATTTATTTATTTTTTGTGGTACTCAGGCCTCTCACTGTTGTGGTCTCTCCCGTTGCAAAGCACAGGCTCCGGACGCGCAGGCTCAGCGGCCATGGCTCACGGGCCTAACCACTCCACAGCATGTGGGATCTTCCCGGACCAGGGCACGAACCCGTGTCCCCTGCATCGGCAGGCGGACTCTCAACCACTGCACCACCAGGGAAACCCCCCCAAATATTTTTGATCCAAGGTTGGTTGAATCTACAGATGCAGAACCCGTGGAAATGGGGGGCTGACTGTAACTGTGTATGTTGACAAATTAGAGATGGGTGGTTTCTCACAGAAGCAAAGATGCCTGCTTCTTTATTACATTGTGATTCTGGCCTCAGCCATAATCCTGCTCTTAGAGGCTGAGGAATAGCTGCTTCCCCCACTTCAACCTCCTGCATGTGTGTATAAGGAAATGTGTCAAAGTTTCCCTTTCTTTTGAGCTCTACTAATATACCTAATCAACTGTCATCATAACATTAGAATGATAACGTTATTTTTTGTTATCCATATTTTGATCATTTACTTTTCTAAAATATGCCCATCAAGCCTCATTTGTTTATTTATTCAGGTATTTAAGGGTTGGGGGATATGCTGGTTGCTGGGGGGAGGTAGGAAGTGAGGGTGTTAGAAAAATAAGATGTGTTCTCAAGCCAGGGGAAATTCCTGTTTAAAGAAAATGTATGAAGCTGTGGACAGCTTGAAGTGGAGTCTCCAAGACAGTGATATCTATTCGTACATGATGATGTCAGAAAAGGCTTCATAGAAGAGGTGACTTTGGACTGTCCTTAATACTATATAGTTGATCATCAGGTGGGCAGTGAGAGAAGAGGAGAGAAGTGTGGGCAAAGACAGAGAAAAGAGCACTGCACGTTTGGGGAGGTGCTCGAAGCACCACACCTGTGGCTGGAGTTTAGGATGTGAATGGCATCCAGGTGAGAACTGAATCTAGGTCCAGGATAACTCCCAGATTTCTGGCCTATTCCAGCAAAGACGGTGGTATCTTTAATGGAGACAGAGAACATAAGAGAAGAGGATGTTTTATAACACGAAATAGTCTTTTATAAGATTTACCTCATTAGAGATCCCAAATGCACACACACACACACACACACACACACACACACACACACTCTTTATTCCTAAAGTTGAAGCCAATTCTGCTCAAGGTTATCTTGGCATTTTGCTCATATTCTTAGTATTTTCATAATAGGTTCCTAAAATAGGGTATAAACTGCCTCTTTCATTCCCTTGGATTCACAGGTATCAAGGTACTACCTTTTATGCTAACCTTGTCACCCATTTGTTAACAATGTCACCAATAGGATGAATTTCATCATCAGAAAAAAATAGCTTTAAATAAGCAAACACACAAAGGAAGAATACTTTTGTTGTTGTTTCAATTAAACCTGGATAGTAGTCACATAAAACACATATTATAAAAATATTAAAGGCACTTACCCAGTTGCCTCACGTTCACTCTGTGTAGCCTCAAGCCCTCATCCAGGGACTCATTATTTCTTAAGAGCTTCTGCTGAATGGTTCTTCCTTCTAAATCAGGATTGTTGGTAGCATTGTAAACTAGAAGGGCCAAAATCACCAACCTAGGAAAACAATTCCGATAGGATTGTTGGTGGTGCTATTGACCAGTTGGTTGTTTTTTGGGTGGAAAAATAGAACATTTGGATATGGTAGTAAGAGGGTGACCATAAAGTGCTGAGACTGAAGAAATATGCCAAGGCACTCAAAGACTTCTGCCACTGCACAAATTATAATGTTAAAAAAAATCTCAATATGAATAGATTGTATAAGATACTGCCTGTATCATCTACCATATCACCCCATTTCTTTTGAGAAATATTTTAAGTAATGTTTTACAGCATACATGCAAGGAAGGCCATATTTGTGGTTAATTCCACATTGTTTCTTTAAAGCAAAAAATAAAGTTTTTCAAGAAAAATTAGAATTTCAACTAATCTGACTAAACTTTTAACTTTTGAAATTATTAAGTGTTATTGTTTACAAATACATTACAATTTCTCCAGAATTGTGATAAATGATTTTCTATCTCCATGAAGTATTTACTAGTACTTTGTACACTGAAAAGTTACAAAATAAGTACTTGAAATTCACTCAGTGATTGGTCAGCATATCACTGAAGAAGTTTATAGACTGCCTGACCCTGCATGTCTTTAAAAAGAAAATATCTCTATGGGAAGCAGAGACATACCCTAAAAGCCCCACCAAAACTTTGGTTCTACTATTTGAAGTAATATAATTTTCTCTTCTATTGTAATCACAGCTGTGGTCAAGAGCAGAAATCAAAAGATGCCCAAGTGAACTCAGTAGAACTGTGTTACTATGAAGTCCTCAGTGGAGAGGCAGTAGCATATTTTATTTATGAAATTCTGTGGGTATCAGTATAAATGAAATAGAGTATTCACATATTTGTGATGCTTAAAAAAAGAAAAATAAGTGAAATATTTGCTATTCAAGGTTAGGTGAAATTTAAAAGTGGCCCTATTTTTTCCCTAACTATCTGTGCTAATCTCAAGGACAACATACTTCACAATTCTCATAATTCACTCTGAAAAGCTATTTATCTCTAAAATCATTTACTGCTTAATGTTCATATACGAGTCATATTTTAGGATGAGACAAACATAGGTGTGAAATATAAGCTGAATTGTGATAGCTTAATAATTTGTTTAACGGCCTATTAAAAAAAAGTATCCCTTGATTAAATTATTGTTGGAAACTAACCTTTGCCACTCCAGTAACTGAGAACTTATAGTTGGGAATATGACCTTTCACTTCCTTTGAATATTGAGAACACAGTACAATGTGGATGGTACTGACCCAAATTCAGCAATTCAAGAACGACCGTGCGTTTTCACAGGTCTTATCTGTGTTGCTTTCCTCTCTCATCCTGGAAACTGAAACTATTTTATGGTTCTGTAAAGTCCAGTTCTATCTGTTGTTACTATCAATTGTTCTTTATTTGAATAAACCAGTCTCTGCAGCTTTGGTTTCCTGTCTGCCTAGGTAATAGAGTATGATAGCATTATCTAAAGCTAGGGTCTGTGTTAAGTGTAACAATCTGATTGAAAGAAAAGGTTGGGAAAAAAGCGTGTGTGAAGACTAGTAGATTGTTGTTTGGACAAAAACTATGAGAGACTATAAAAGTTCATCCATGAACAGAAAAGAAACAGCAAGCAGAAAGAAAGAAATGGAGGTAAAGCCAGTAAGAACAAATTTTAAAGCAATGCCGGAGTTCATACCAAAGAAAAACAAAATGTGTGGATTTTCCCATATACATTGTCTAAGTTCATTCTCCCTATAATTTTCTGTAAAATTACCCATTGGTTTGACAGACAGGAAACTGAGATTCCATGAACTTAAATGCTTTTTGAACAAGAGTTTCGAAGGTGCTGACACGTATTCACGATGGCTGACTTTAGTATTGTCAGGCAGTAGAGGAGCCACTTCAAGTGGGACTGCAGCATGGCAGCACAAAGTCAAAAATCCCGGCTTTTCATATTGGTTGCTTGATCTTGGGCAATTCACTGGGTCTTAGTTTTGTCACTGGTTGAAAGGGCAGGATGCTACCTGCCTTATCTATGTCAGGGAGTAATTGGGAGAGGGAATCCAATGAGCCAGTGAATGTGACAGTGCTTGGAATCATAAAGTGCTGTGCAAATGTAAGGAGACACTGCGATGAAGCTTACAATGAGGATGAGGATGATGATTATGCTTCCAAGAAGCATTGGTTTAATATATTTATACTTCTGAGAAATATGCTATTTGGCTCTTCTTATAAAATTGCACTGTTAGAATCTGAGTTGGAGCCCTCTGCAGAGGGTATACCATTGGAGATACCCTGAACTAGGGCTGCCACAACTGCAAGACAAAGTGTCCAGCAAAGCGATCCAGATAATTGCTGGATCCATTATTCAAGGCTCAATATGATCTAGCAGTAAGGTTTGGAAAAAAGAAATTATTTGCCTAAATAGAGGAGAAAAGTCCTGTTACCATCAAGAATACAGTGTTAAAATACATTAAATACATTATTTGTTCTTTAGATCACAAAGGAAAAGGAACAATTCCAGAAAATAAAAAACAACTTTCCCTAACCAGGTGGCCCAATCCAGTCTGTTGAACACTTACAGAAATAAGTTTGAAATATAATCTTAAAGACGTGTTTTTCTAATGCCGAATAGAAAAAGAAAAAAAATAAGAAAACTCTCTAGTTAACTCTCATATGAAATTTTATTACTAGCTTCTCACAGTAAGAATGTATCACCTGAAAAGAGATGTATTCCATCATTATAGTTGTAAATACATAATATTAATTCAGTCAATTGAAACTGAGTAAGAGATGTGAACTTTTGCTTTTCAACTAATATTTTTATTCTGTGGAGATGCAATATATCACCTGAACATAACTACATTTATTTCATGTAGGAGTTTACATTATTTTTTAAGAACAGTTGGCCTTTAAATGCCAACTATTACATATGGTGAACATATCCATTAAATTACCTGCCTGCATAAGTCATGACCTTGATATAAATTTAAAAATGAAGACTTCAGAAAATTAGCCGATGGCTTTGAATGTTGAAAATATTTCAGCATCTATCACCCATATTATTAGATGCTATTGTACATAAGTACCTTACTTGAAATAACACTATAATTATTTTCTTTCTTTGAAGGTCTCTGAAATTTCAAATAAGAGGTAATTGGTTATCATAAACTGGAAATACTAAAACTAACAAATGTTCTACTTCTGAATTATTTTTTATCAGATGTACATTTCTACCCAGTCTGCTATATTACCGTTTTAACTACAGGAAAAAAAAAGAAGACTGTCCACTAGAGATAAAGACATAATTTAAATGTGCCACTGGATTGAAATGTTTCTCTCCTACTGCACTGATTTCATTTCTCTACCAGACAGTCAAAGCAGAGAGCAAGAGAAAGATGTTACATTTTCTGCAAGACGTTGCCAGCGTTACCTTTGATCATTCACAATGCTTCTCCTCACTTTAATCTTGTCCTCTCCAGTGCTCAGGTGAAAACTAAAAATACAAATAAGTACATTCATTATCAGCTTCATCTGCTGTACGATCAACAACAAAATTTGAGGACGTGAGAGAAAGAGGCAGAAAGGACATTCTAAGTCAGTGTTTGCAAATGTGTGTTCTGAGGTCCTAGTTCTTTCATATGCCTGAGACGAAACAGCTCCATGGTCAAATAAAGCTTGACAGCTACGTGCCTTCTCTCTCTCTCTCTAAGATTCATGATGCATATCAGTACACGAAAGAACCTGAGATGCTTGGATATACAGAAACTTGCTTCAGTTTGTTTAATAATTTAGCTCCTGAACTAATTTGACTTTTTGATCCCTTTTTCTGTGTTATTACATCTCTTAGGTTCACAGAAAACATGTTTAGGGTTCATCAAATACACTTTAGAAACTAATTTAAGTATAAAACTGTAAAAACAAGGTGCAGAGGAAGACAGGTGAATGACAATATCTGCTAGAGATTCAGTGGAGTGTTTAAATAGAAGATTAGTGAAAGATAATTTTGAAAGGCCAAGTTGCAATCAGACTGTAGATGTCTTATCTTGCAGAAAAATCGTCTCCAAACTGGGGTGCATGCAACCCAGGGGGTGCTCTAGATGATCTACTGGGGTATGAGAAGCAAGTAACAGAACTTCCATTTATATTTATTTATCCTCTCAGTTTATGATACATTATAACATAATATATTGGTTAAGTAATATACACACATGCATATATACAATTTATTTAAAATCACAAATATATTTTGGAAGTACAAACTACATTTTAAAAAATGATTGGGATCTACAATCAAAATTTTTAAAACCATTGCTGCATCATTGAAGCTTTTTGTGCAAAGAAATGATATAATATAGAGTTGTTTTAGAAAGATTATGAATATGGTGTGTGTGTATGTCTGTACTTACATGTATGTGTGTGCAGGAATAACCAGAGAGAGAGGGGGAGAGAGAGAGGGAGACAGAAGTATTAAATTAGACACTACTTTTTATTTCTCAATTTATTCTGTCATTTACCTGATATTAACCACATAAACAGTATAGTTCCAATTCTGGAAGGTTGAATTGAGCTGAAAATACAATAGAAAAGGATAAGTTTGAGTAATACTTTTAAATAATTTTTTAAAAAACTTAAATCCAGTTTCTTCTCTCCCATAAAGTGTTACTGAAATAAGACCCTGGGAAAATTCCGAAGAGCTAGAGCAGTGAAAGAAAGTACAGATAACAGTTACTAGATCACTGTATGCCAAGAACCTTACAAATGTTATTTCCTTCATTCTCACAACAACTAATGAGATAGGTATTATCTGCACTGTCCTCCCACCCACTACACAAAGAAACTGAGCTTCACAGACACGAAATAACTTGACCAAGCTGCAACTAAGAAGTAGCAGATCCCAGATTGGAACCCAAGTCTTGTCTGTCTGCAAACACTATACGTTTGTCTCCAGCCCCTATTATAAAGGGCTTTCTCTGTAATGGGCCTTCAAATTAGCTGTAACACTGAAAACTTAGCTGCAATAGGGTACACAGGGAAGATGAGCACAATACACACCTTCCATACTCTTCATTCAACAATCACTGAAATGCATTAACATGTTTTTCTAGCAATTACCATGTCAGAAGAATATTAGTAGTAAGAAAAATTATAAGTTAACAATATAAACCTTTAAAAAAACAAAAAAGTTCAACATTATGGGGAACTGTGTTATAATTGTTATGTGGTCATTTAAAAATTTTTATGGGTCTCAGCACCAGACTTTTTAATGAAGCAATGGATTCCTCTCAGTATAAATAAAAACCTCCCATATGCATTGTCTAACACAATCACAGACCACCATTTCTTTACTGACACTAAATTCTCTTACTTATGTATCTCCTCCAAAGAGTTTTTTAGGTCTTGTTTCATACACACGTTTAGCCTTCCTTGTAAGCATTTTTAAAATGAATGTAAATTCTAGGAAATTCTGGCAAGAAGTATTAAATTATTTTTAAATTATAAATAGTAATAATATGAAACAGTATGAAATAGTAATAATATGAAACAATAATATGAAATAGTAATAATATGAAATATATTTTCCTGTTTCCAAATACCTGCTCTGGTATCTTACACCTTAAGGGAAAAGTGTCCATTAAAGTTTAGCTTCAGATAAAAATGATGTTATGTTGAAAACCATGCATGAAATAAATATAAATGTAAAATTATACCTTGTCTAAAGCACAAACTTTCCAATGAATGCTAATTTACAGAATTAATAATATTAGAAGTGGTTCCTTTGAGAATAAAAATAAAGAATTTCATATTTTGACTAACACAGCATTGTAAATCAACTATACTTCAATAAAATAAATTTAAAAAATAGAAGTTTTATCTTTTGAAAACATTCTGACTTTAAAAAAGCAGAGAGAAGAATGCTGGAAAGAAAACAAGATGCAAGATTATACTCATTCAGTAAAGCCCTTTCTTGCCTTTAAAAATAAGACTATGTTTTCCTACCATTCTTCAAATATCTATCTATATCAATATCTATCTACATATAAACATATATATGTATGTATAAAGTATTATCACCACTACCTCTTATTGTATGGTTTAACTTTCTTTTGCTACCAAGGACACACTTATTAGACAGCTACCATGTACGAAAACCCATTTTTCTTACTTCAGAATGTATACCCAAATGACAAATGACTTTTTTCACAAAAATTGTCTGAACTGTAGTAGTACATAAAAACAGTACATGGTCTCACAGTATGCTGTAGATAGGAAATAAAATAATAGAAAAAATAGAAACCTATGGAAAGTTAAATTTTTGATATTATTATAGAGAAGAAGAAAATTTTTTTAACCCTTAGGCTGTATTTGTAAGAAAAATAAGAAAATAAAATGCTTAGGGTTTTTTTAACTGGAAATTACCAAAATTTTAACCAATAGAATGCTGGTTAAATAAATTATAACCCAAATATCCATCAGCAGAAAACTTGTTAAATAAATGACTAGAGAGCCACATAATGGAATATTGTACCCTGTTTTTTTAAAAAACGATAAGGACGGTCTCTGTGTACTGATACTGCAAATCTGGCAATAACAAAAATAAGTACAGTGTGGGATGGTGTGTGCAATATGCTACTTTTAATATAAAAAGGAAAAAAAAAGGATGTATAGTCATTTTCTTTTACAGTCACAAACAAATTCTTGAAAAACCCAAGAAAAACTAACAGTGATTTCTATGCAGACAGGTTGGCCTCCAGGCAGATGAGTGTCAAGGATGGTGAAAGATATTCATGATATATCTTTTTATATTTAGTGGTTTTTGAATCAAACACTCAATTAAATAAAAAAAATAAGAAATGTATTTTTAAAAACAGTGCTGAACAAATGAATGAATTCACTGCTTGTTCCAGCCAACACCTGAAGATAGGGCCCATCTCCCAGTCTCTGTGGGAGGATAGGAGCCTAACTTCGATAGGCATCAGTTAGCAACCCCAGAAGGGCTTCTTATGGACCAACCACCCCTCCCACTTTTTTGTAATTTTTCACTTTCCTGACTCTGTTCAAGTCCCTACCATTCCTCCTCCCTCCACCCTCACTGTTCCTTTAAAACCCCCAGTCACCTCTGCACAAATCAGAATGGGGCTCAGCACGTTCTCCTACTGTCAGTGGTTACTGAATAAAACCTGCTTTCACTGCTTTAAAAAAAACAGAACAGGGCTTCCCTGGTGGCGCAGTGGTTGAGAGTCCGCCTGCCGATGCAGGGGACACAGGTTCGTGCCCCAGTCCGGGAAGATCCCACATGCCGCGGAGCGGCTGGGCCTGTGAGCCATGGCCGCTGAACCTGTGCGTCCGGAGCCTGTCCTCCGCAACGGGAGAGGCCACAACAGAGAGAGGCCCGCACACCGCAAAATAAAATAAAATAAAAAATAAATAAATAAAACAGAACAAAAACAAAGTGCTGAAAATGTATGGATATAACAGTAAATAAACATACCTCTCAAAACACTTTTCCATTTGTGAGGCACCTTTCTTATTTGACATAATAGTCTATTAGGCTCTTTCTTGTCATTCAAATGTATCTCTCTTTCTATTCAAAAGTGCAATATCTCACTTACATATCTATACATACATTTATAATGAATAGTATCTATGTTTCAGTATGATCTGTGGATTCAGTTAGACAGTAGAGTCTTTTCCAGATTTCCAGAGATTAAAGTCTTAAAGCCAATAAAGAAATTTTACAATTCACTTACCCATTCGGCCACCTTGCTCTGTACTTTTACCTCGGGGTGATGAAGGATGTTTTGAATCTCTATGAAAATTCTATAAATAATTCCATCTGTCCATTGGAAATAAGATTTAGTCCATTAATTATATTTTACAGTCATATACTTATCAACTTACACTTACAAGGACATGATTTCATACAACTTAAAAGAAACGCCTTCTACATAGGTACAGAAAATTTACAAGATATTTTAACTTCATTCTCATTGACCTTCGCAACTTTTTAGAAATAGTTATCATTTAGTTTACTCTTATGAAGTCATTGCTTCTAAATTATCACCTGCCTATGTTTCTTCATATTTTTTAATTCTATAGAATTCTATCTCCTGTATGTAAAATGGTGATTTTTCAGGTACAATTTGATTTGTTGTAACAAAAAATTATCCCTTTTTTCTATATTACGAAGAATGATAGTTTGGAATGTGAAAACTTGAGTAAGATGATGGGCAGAACTTAATTTGGAAAAGAACAGGCATCACATATTTTTGGCCCACAGTCCCTTATCCTCTCTGTCCTCTTTCCCCTCTTCACTAAAGCAATTACTTCCATTAAGTTATTGGGTTGTATTTCACCAGATTTTTTGTCAAAATTCTATAAATGTCGTCATTTGTATCAAGTAAAGGGGGAAAAAAGAAAGAATATTTGCAGATGGAATTTTAACTGGACTCACTTGCTTTTAAAAGAAAATCCTATGTCAGAAGGAGGTTCAGGTTTTTTTTGGGGGGGTGGCAGGGTACAATCTTTAAAGTAGTCTGCCATATATATATATTTTAAAAATGAAAATCAAACTGACCAGCCAGGGTTTGCTAAATCTCTCTCTATGTGTGTTATAGGGTACCTTACTAAAAGTAGCTAATGAGAAAAAAAATCTTTTTAAAAATGGTAGGTTATATACAGAAAAAAATATTGATTCTTCATTATTGTCAATCAATCATCTACCTTCATGCCTACAAACATGAGAAAAATATGCATAGAAAATGTAAAAGTATATAATTAAAACAATGGGAAATAGATTTAATGAAGATTTGGGGGAGGCAGTAGATAAAAGTACAAAAGTATGCCTCTGGGAACTCCCAAATCTACCAAAATGCAAATTCCAGTCATACTCCTAAAAGAATGTTTTTCCACTACAGGGGTCAGAAACTCATGCTAAAATAAATTGCCGCTCCCAGGTATAATAATATAAATCTATGAAATTGGTACAAGTCCAAGGATATTTAGTTTAATTTATGCATACTATTATTCCAGCTTCTAAAACTCTTCAGGTATTTTAATGATCCTGACCTCAGGGTCCTTTAAAAAATATTCTGAATGAAAAATAATTCCAGGAGTATATTTAAAATAAATGATAATAATTCAGACCAAAAAACAAAAAAAAAACCTTTTTACACTGTAGCTCTCATCATATCAAACCATGGACATTCTGAATGAACGAGAGGAAATTCAAGTTGCAGAAGTCCAGGATTCTATATTGATGTCAGGATCTGAGGGCTATTTTGGGCATGTTCCCGGGTGCCAATAAAGTAAGTGACAAGCTACCACTAGATGGAGACCTAAAGCACGTGTTTATGTTAGGAGCTGTATTCCTTCCCTCTCAGGAGAATCCTGCAAAATACTAAAAATCAGTATTTTTAATCATTCACATTTCTGAAATTTTATGGAAGCATCCAAACGCTTAAGATGTTTTTCTTTAAATTTAAAATATTTCCACACTTTTTTCCCAATTCAGTTTTTATAAATAAGAAAGACATTACATATCAGAGTCAGCCTAAATCAGTTTATAAATATATGACTCTCTCTAGAGTCACACTGCTTATGCTAAATAAAATATGTGAATACACCAGAGAACCTACTCCTAAGTGTTAGAGATTCTCCGGTTCTGTGGATCGTTTTCCAGTAGTCTCTCTTCAGAAGCCTCAGAATGAGGTATATATATATTTATATATATATGTATATTTAGCAAAAATTATTCAATAGTGTCTACTGGTTACACTTATTTAAACTTTTTGGATAATGTAGTCAACAAGTAATCCTAGGAAATGTCCAAGAATGAACTGTCAAAGCAAGATAAAATGTCCACTGGAGGGGACATTTTGGACCGCAGTGAAATAATTCTCTCAAGCATTGACATTACAGAGAACGCACAACTAAGATACACTGATGCAGGCTTTTCCCTGTCCTCCTGGTAGTCAAGTTGCCTTCTCCTATAGATGTAACAACTCACATTGTGTCTCAGTAGAAAAGCTATTCACAAATCTTCATATGTTCCAGACACTTCAAAAGATGTATTGTCCTAATAATGACATCCAAGCCTGAAGAATTTGTGATAGACTTTTTTCCAATTAGATAACTCGTCCAGCCTCACAAAACTTCAAAGTAGAAACCATTGCTTGCCATAACAGATGTGGTATCAAAACATGTTCCTGTCTGTAGATCTTTCTCCAATTATCTTTCCCCTTTTTTATCTTCTTAACACTCTCCTGAGAGTTTCTTAAAAGATATAGAAATGACAGACACTACTTCATTCTCCATTCAAGGGTATGAAATATAGGTTTGAAAAGGTAGGCTTTAAAATATACATTTGAAAAGATAAATGTTAAAGTATAAACCAAATGTTATTTTAGATTCAAGATTATTTCTTTGAACTGGTGATGTGGCAATTATAGTATGACAGTGGCATTTATAATATGACTGGAGTCCTGTTCATCCTACACACATGATTTCTTTAAGATCCTTGGCCTATAAAGCTAGATTGATTGTTGGGTGCACACAAATATCCTGAGAGTGAATTTTTTTGAGTAGTCAAACGTATGGGAGGAACTAGAAGCAATGATACAATTTGCACTTGTAAGTTAGGTTTTTAGAACAATAATAAGGACTAACAAAGTTAGTTCCTTACTTGGATGGCTTGTGCTAACCTCACAGAAGTCTAATATTCAGCAGCAGGACAGTGATGTTTCAAGCATAGAACATATGATTTGGAATGGAAACAATGATTAGTCCAAGAGCTTTTCTTGGGAATGTAATGCAGAAGGCACTAAGGTTATTTGTAGGAATACCTAGATTATCTCTCATATACTGAAATATGTGTTTATGAAAAGTAGCTTAGAAGATAAGATTTTCTTAGTATATAATCTGAAGTATCAGATAAAAATCCTATTGAAAAATAACAAAAAGAACTTTACACAGGGGGATAGGAACATTTTACAAAAGCCAGGAAGATAAATTTGATTGATATACTGAAAAAATATGTCTGATTGCCAAACAATCTCAATCCCTCTCCCTCTGACACCAGCATATCATGATTGACGAACTCAGTAAATCTCTTTAATAGTCCAGAGTTTAAAGGACTAGATAAGGTAGATAACAGATTTGATAGCTGTATATCTTTCTTACAGTGAACAAAACAGGGTTCCCTAATATATCAGATCGTAGGCCTGAGAATGTTTATTACATCAGTTTCCCAAGGAGTAAGAAAAATATATTTGAAACTGTTGACAGTATGTGAATAAGCTTAGGTAGTCTAGGACATGACACTAAATCCCATTTATTCACAAGGTAAACAAGTAATTCTCTTTTTAATTATTTCAAATTTGACTATACCAAAGAAAAAACATCTTAATTACAGTGTGTCTCTAACCCTTTGTTACCCTCTCTTTTTAAAAAGATAATGAAGGCTTTAGGTGCTGAGATGTGAGAAGGCAATAGGATATAGAGAGAATTCAACAGCATTGTTTTCATTACATTTATTTTCACTTTTCACTTCTATTTTAAAACAAGTAGTACTGGTTTCATTTTACAACAGTGATATTAATTTATTTATATGAATATAAATGTTTAAGTAAAAAAGTGAGTCAATTTAGGGGGAAAAACTATTAAATAAATAGTAGAGGTGGTTCAAGGATGTGGTAAAATTGTTCAGATGGTACATCAATTTGAGTACACCATTCTGAGACTTGCTACTACATGACTTTCAAATATTTTTAAATATTTTTAAGTGCTAGGATTACATTTTTATCAAGAATGATCTGAATTAGATTTTTTTTCTTTAAAGTGGCTAAGTCAAACCATTTTAACTGATTCTAACATTTGCTTGCTTTGTTGAAACTCCAGTGAAGGTTATGACGCAGAGAGAGATGGACTGAACAAGGCTCTCTTCAAGAATGTCAGAAATGACATGATTGAGTGAATACAGCTCCACTCCACCAAGTCAAGGACTCTGAAGCATCATGTAAACGTTCTTGGGCAGCAGAGGATGTGCCAGTCCTAGAGGGAGAATGCCACAGAGGCTCTTTGTATGTTCATACAAAGGGTGAAATACTTAGTCAGAATTATAATATTCCCATCTACTGGCTGGGGCCCATGTGAAATATGCACTGGAAATTTCAGCTGCTGTTGCTTTCTTGGGGATTGTTGGAATTTTTGCTCCATCATAAATCTCCTTGGTGTAACTACCAGAATAACCATGAACACTTCCCTGAATCGATGTCTTTATATCCCTAATGAAATTTATATCTACGTTTCATGTAAAATATTCCGTACTTCCAATTTAAATGTCCTTGAATGTACAGGAAGTTGATGTAACCCCCAAAGCCAAAAGAAAAAATGAACTATGTGGGTTTCTTTTCTCTGGGTTTTGGTCCCTGGTGATATATTACAGATGTCTTGGCCTTGCAAGTTAAATGATTGGGGTTGAGAAAATTCCTTTGTTTCTTTTTTTTAATTTATTTAATTTATTTATTTTTGGCTGCTTTGGGTCTTCATTGCTGCCTGTGGGCTTTCTCCAGTTGCAGCGAGCGGGGGTTACTCTTTGCTGTGGTGTGTGGGCTTCTCATTGTGGTGGCTTCTCTTGTTGTGGAGCACAGGCTCTAGGGACATGGGCTTTAGTAATTGTGGCACTCAGGCTCAGTAGTTGTGGCTCGCGGGCCCTAGAGTGCAGGTTCTGTAGCTGTGGCACACAGGCTTAGTTGCTCCGCGACTTGTGGGATCTTTCCGGACCCGGGCTCGAACCCGTGTCCCCTGCATTGGCAGGTGGATTCTTAACCACTGCACCACCAGGGAAGCCCCCTCCTTTGTTTCTAATACCTCATATTTGAGAATACTACTGTGTTTGAAGCAATGGTGTGGTCACCTGATTGGAATTTCTCTTTTTTAGAAGAAACTGAAATCACTTACACTGAATTACCAGAAGGCTATGCGTTGTAGTTAATATAGGTAGCAGATTAAATAATAACTCAATTCACCTGGCATTTCTCCAGTTCATTCCTTATCTTATGTGACTGCTATATTTGCAAGTTACAAATAATATAAACAAAAACATGTATATAGAGAGGGAAAAAACAGAAGGTATTGGCAGTTACTTGAAGTTTTGTCAGTCGAAAATTGATTTATGATTTAATTGATATACAATCACATTCTAACCATTATTCTTCAACAAATAAAAACAGAGAGCAAAGTATTACCATATAAAAATAATTTAACTGTCACAAATGTTTGAACATAAAGTTGGCCTTAGTGAGAAATTAAATTACTAAAATTATTTAGCTTTTTGAGATTATAAAATGCTTTAAAAACTAGTTTCCTTAGAGAATAATCTGACAGAATGTGATGAATATTTTTCTTCTCAGATCTCTAGTATAATGCAAATTAATTCCTTTAATTTAATGCCTTTCTCTTAAAGCTTCCTTTGAAAGAAATTTTAGCTAAAAGTGCAGAAGCGTGGCACTAGAAATGTACTCATTCCATTGGTCATTAGAATGGGGAACTCAAAGGAGTCAAGTGATATTTATTTTACTAGTCTTACAAATGTACAAATGTACCAATTGATTCTAACAATAGAAACTTTGTTGGAACATTAGATATTTCCACCCTTAAATACAATTTTTCATCAAGTCAGACATACTACAAGTATAAAAGATAATGATTTCTTACCATTCCTTTGTTTATCGGTTTTATTAGTAACAGGCATGTTAGTGGTGACAGTGGGTGGTGTAGTACTAGGAGAGTTTACAGTAGCTGGTAAGAAAGATGAGAGAGATGTAATTTTGCAAGGAGCACATGAAAGTTAATATGGATGAGCAATCTATGGTTAACGCATGAAAATATATAAAGGAGGAATGGAAACCATTTCTTGCCACTAAACACAAGTCCCAAGGTTATAATGCATAAAATGAAGCAACGCTTTCTATGGCACATTAAGAATCTGTTCCCATGGCCTTTCATGCCATATTGTATGAGAGTCTGGAACCGGCACAAAGGGAGTGGAGAAAGAACATTTAGATTCTAGATCTAGGTTTGCCATCAAGAGGCTGATGACCACACAGTAAATGACTAAACCTTATCCAGAACTCAGTCTGCTAAGTTTGTAAAAAGAAAGGTTAGAGAAGGAAGTCTGTACAGCACCTGTCAGCTTGAAAATTATCTAAAGTCAGTCTTTCTGATATACTGAGACTAGCAAAATAAAATCTCAGGGGAAAATGCACTTCTCCTAGAGAAGGTAAATGTAAAGGGAAACAAAAGAGAATGAAATGTATAGATGAAATCAATCATCTAAAGATCCCAAAATCTTTACTACACACTGATGGATGAAATGGATTTCATAAGGGCAAGTCATACAGGAGAGACTTTTCAAAACAGTATGTCAAGGCTATGCTTCTGATATTACTAAAACTCTCAAAGATTAAGCCCTTATGTAATGCTTTAATACCTTTCCAAGAAATTCTGGAGGAACAATGTAAGTAGTAAAATAGCTATACACATTATTTTCCTTTAGTTTATCTTTGGAGTATATTTGTATAAGATGTACCTTTCTATGTACAATAACCATTTGTTACGTATTTCTCTTAATTAGAAAAAAGTTACCTAAATTTAAAACATTTCAGTGATTATAAAAAGAATTACCTTCCAAAGCCTCTTTAGAAAATATTGAATTCCTTATTCAAAATGTGTATTCTTAACTAAAATAATTTTCCATTCCAAAGTAATATATAACACCTAAGAATGGGGATTCTTTTTGAAAGTCCTTTATATTTTTAAATTATGAACAATCAGTTCTATTTATTTAATGTAAAATACATCAATGAATATGAAAATGCTTTTTGGTCATTTAGGACATAGGGGGAAAAAAAGCTGGGCATCTAGTCCTTTGACCCAAGGAATCATTCCTACCTCAGATTAAAAGAAAAAAACAAAATTAAAATTAAAAAAAAACTTCACACCTTGAATTAAGCAAAACCAAGGCTTTTTTCTATTTCATATAACTATTTTAAAACTACACTGAGTTCATGGAAAGAAGCTACTTAATGACTTTATTTTCTTAGGGTATTCATCAATAATAATATCAAGAAATAATGTCTCAGAAAGGAAACAAAGATAATAATGAATTACACCCCTTCTCCCTGCCTACTCTACTCCCACACTGGAGCTACAGAAGAGAGCTTAGGTTTCTATTCCTTCCATCTCACTTCTAACCCCCATCACTTTCATGTTATGATCCTCTTAATAAAAGATCCTGCTTCACAAAAGGCATGGTCATGATTCTTAATGTGGCACATGGAAATGCTACTTCAAAAAGAAGTATATAATAGAATAAATGGATGAAAATGGGTCATGGGTAATTAGAAGAAGCATGATAAAATTAAAGTAAAATATATTATGTTAAAATCTATGCAACCATGTATTATTTAGCATGCAACCATTCAGTACGTAATATATATACTGACCACAGTATAGTCATTATGCATTATAATAATTAATAAAAGAACATCCATATTAGTTCAAACTATTTTTATCTTACATACATTCAAACTATTCATACATTCAAACTTATCATACATTCAAACTATTTTCATGTTAATATTGAAGTTACATTGCACATCATAAATTGCCTCATGGCCTTGTCTTAACTAACTATTCAACTTAATTTTTCCCCTTGTTTTTTAAACATGAATACTTTTTCAAAATATTGTATGGCTATATTATACTGGACAATATTCTTGAGACCAAATTGAGGGAAAAAATGAAGTCAACCTTTCCTAATAGCGTATAATCATTCACATTTAAAAAACTCAGTGCTTTATGGAAATGTGGTCATACAGTGTGTGAATGCATTCCTTCTCTACACTGCACACCCACACAACTAAAACACATCCAGAAATTCTTCTGGTTTTCTGGTTTCTGGCTTCTCAAGTGAAAAGATAAAATTCAAAACAATGACAACTACATTTTCCAAAATAGCAAGTAGGAAACAGAGACTCGAGAGGAGGACGATGTTGACTCCCTACCTTGGCAAAGGGTCCCCAAATCTGCACAGTTGGCTAGTTCTGCGGCCGGGAGCGGGATCAGGTAGGAACCTCGATCAACACAGAAAGATTGTACAAATTTGACTTATGATTTAATTATAGTTTTTCTCCCCAAAAATCATGAATCATCTGGTTGGTGTAATAGGAGCAACCCTGGAAGAGTCCACCAGTAATATTCCAACATCAAGAAAGTCTCTAACGATCTTTATGTATCAATGTCAAGCTATTGAAATGTAAAATCAAGCTCCTGAAATCTCCCTCAAAATCTTTAACTCAATCTACTGGCCCCATGCACACATGAAAGGAAAATAAGTGCTACTGCCCCTTAAAGTGTGAATAAAAAGTTCAGGCCCTTTTTGCATAATAAATTATAAGGCTTTGGTGGAAATTCATACAAATGAAATAATAAGAACATCAAAGATAAGTTTCAAAAGTGAACTTGGATATTACTAACGCTCATAAAATGCAAGTTTTTGGTTCATAGGCACTAGCACATGCTAGCTGCAATTCCAGAAATAAGTTTCCGTGACTGGAAACTTATTGGTCTCTGTGTCTTTTTATTTCAAGCTTTGCCTGACTCATCCTCAGCAGGAAACAAATTTTGAGCTGATTTTCTAGTAGGAGTAGTGGATTTTTCTCTGTTGCACTAAATCTCCCTTTGGCTGTTAACAGACTTTTACCAACAGGTTGAGGCTGAGGAAGATAGGCTAAACTTATCGCAAGGCATATTGTACTATGAATAAAGACAGAAGAATAAATACAAATATATATACATACATACACACATATATTTAATTTTTAAAGAACATTTCTATAATAGTGACTACATTCTAATGTTTAAACATTTTCCAAACTTTCCTGTGGGAATGGTACATAAAGGCAGAGCAGGTACATGAGCCAACAAAAGATGTCTAATTAGGTTAATTGTGTGCATAGTTAGAAAGCATCCCAGCAATTTAGCAGCATCTCGGGAGTCGTGGTTTCTTCATTCTTGATTGCCTCAGGCAGCTGGTCCAAGGAAGGAATCATGTTATCTCAGAAAGACTCAACCCTGTGGCCTCCAGCAGGTCTGCCATGTTAACTGGCAAGAAGATCTCATCACAGACCTTTACATGTTCATCCAATAAACATTCACTCACTGTTTAAAGTGTGTGAGACATGGAGGCTAGAAGAATGCTTTAAAACAATGCCTCTGCTCTCAGAGAGGCATGAATGGGAGATGGCTTCACAGTTCTCTGCATGATATAGATGCATAGTGGCCAAAAGGAAGATGTGACCAGCAGTTTGGTGAGAAGGGTGAATAGGAAATCCACTACAAAGATTAACCGGAAATATGAGGGGTCACTATACTGATCAGGGGAGAAGAGACTAGAGATGGTTATTACTAGCAGACAGAATTACTGAAACATATACCAAGAAGGCAGTGAAATGGTCTGGGAACCCAGGTGGCATGGCATTACTGGAATAGGACATTTGTAGCAAATTGGTAGGAATGATCAGATATATAGGTAATGGACAGCTTGTGGAGGGCTTTGTAGAATGCAGGCACTGTGAGTCTCCAGACTTTTTGTCTTTCTTCCAATGGCACATCCCACACACATAGTCGGTGGGTCCTCTGAATAAATTATTGAATGCGATACGAACGACTGAACATTTTGAACTCTTTCTTGAAGTAAATGGGAAAACAATGAAAGGGAGTTTGGTGAGAAAATTGACTTAAATTTAAAAACAGTCACATTTGAGGCTCTATAACTAAAAGACAGGCAATACAAGAAGCATGAATAATACCAATAATTCAGGCTTGATATCATAAGTACAGTGAGGATAGACAGAAAGATATGGATACAAGACATTTGAAGATGGAATATATAGGATTTATTTAGTGACTAACTGGAGAACAGAGAAAGAAAGGGAAGAATAGAAGAATTTTTCTGGTTTCCAACTTGAGAAATTGGTGCACAATGATCTCATAAAAGGACATAGTAAATACTGGAAGAAAAGCAAACTTAGGTGGGGTAGGCTAAACAGTACATCCAGGAATAGGAACTGAGGTACCTGTGTGACATCTGGTACAAGGTGTACATGTTTTTGTAAGAGGCCTAGCCAGGAAGTACTCCACAGAAGCTATAGATGTGTCTGGGATCACCTGAGCTAGAAGATTTGATGGAACCATAGATATTCTTATATTTAAGTTTCAGATTAAAAGAAAAAAAAAGAGCTATAGATTTGAGAAGACAAAAATAGCTCTTGTAGAAGGTGATTTTACAGAATTCAAGTGAACAAAGTTTCATGGAGGGTGTGGCCACCATCAAGTATACAGAAAGTTCCAGAATGATAAAGACTGAGAAGACCCTTCACTTTGCACTGGAATTTCGGCAACAGCTCTTCAGTAGAAGAAATTCTCTTCAGTAGCGTGGGAATGATGCACTCTAGATTTCCAATGTTTGAGAAGTGAATGCAAACAGAGGAAGCTTGGCTATGAAAGGAAGCAGAGATGGGCGGGCGGGGCGGTGGGGGGAGGTGGTGTGTGTTTCCGATTAAAAACTTAATCTGTGTACTATGGAGAAAGAGCACGTGAGGAGGTAGAAGTTGAAGCCAGCCTAGAATTCGATCTTGAATGTTTTCTGCCCATTATTCCTTCCCATCATGCCCCCTTCTTGCATGACCTTACTTCCCCTTTAGGTATTTATATTTTAGTAAGGAACTTCTGAAAACTAAAAAGCTTTTAAAACTCAGAATGACTGAGGAAATCTCAGCCACTATAACATGCAAGAGAGGAGACCCATGGACTGAGTGTTTGTGCTTCTCAAATTTCACACAATGTTGGCAGACAAAGGCTCCTAAGGCCACTTCCGGTGCTGATACAATATCTCTGGAAGACAAAGGGAGATAAGGGGACAGCATTGTGGGAAAGCAAGTTTTCAGGCTAACTACATTTCCACTGCAGATATCAAAGAGCTGAGAGGTGGAAATAAGGAGAGAAAATCAGGAGAGTTAGGATTTAGAGTAAGATGTTTAACAATTTTCTTTAACATTTCATCAGTTTCGTTGTATGGTAGCAAGTCTAAATTTCATCATGTGATATGCTTGTTATGGAAAATTGTAACATTTACTTCTCAGTATTAAACTATCAGTTGTTCCTTCTTGGGTACTTTTAGTTTAGCAAATTGACATTGCTTTATAAATACTTTATGAACACTATTTTATGATGATTCAGTATAGCAACAGAAATTAAATTTGAAGCATGTTTCAGTGAAAATGGTTTGAATACAAGGGACAAATTTAATTAGAAAGGTCCAGAATATTGATAAATGAAATCTTACATTACAAATATACCAAATTACATATACATAAAATATTAAAAATGTGCACAAACTTTTTATTTGTACCCAGTTCCATTTTCAGCATATCTACATAGAAAAGTCATTCTCCCAATCAATTTTTCTAGGTGGACAGATTTACAAACCAGAAGATTGTTAAGGAAAAAGAGACAATTCTTTGTCTTGGCTATTAATATATTTATCATTAAGGAACTTTTTTCAGAATGTGACCTATGTATATTCACTGATATTTGTGGATACCAAATATTTAAAGGTATTTACGGTTTAAAGGTATTCACTTAATATTATCTGCAAAATTTAAGGTTTAAAGGTATTCAGTTAATGTTAACTGCAAAATTTAAAGTCAAATTTCCTTAAAAAAAAAAGTAATCTCTAAGAAAGGGCAGTAGACGAAAAGCTGTAAAGCTGTTAATCTTTCTTCTCTATTTTTGTTCTTCCAAAATTTTGCTACTGAAAGGAGTCAATATTTACACAAGTTGTAGTGAAAAAAGACTGAGTAGCCAATAACCCATCTCACACCCAACTTAATGACAATCCAAATAACAGCTGACAGAGCTAAACTCTCATGTGAGTTGCACTAATAAGACAAATAATAATCCCTTTCAACTCCTTCTTTGCAGCTGTTACTAAATTGAATTTGGTTTTTTTCATAAATATATTTAAAATAAAATTATTTTTGGATGCCATTTATGCTCATAAAGAGTTTGGGCATCTTCAAAGAATAACATCCTTTGTAAAGATGAGTGATTTCATCTTTATTATTTAAAAAAAATTCAGTCATCTAAAAATGCTACACTCAGTAATTTGTTAGGAATGAAAGGAAGGAGCCAATAGTGAATCAGAGTTTTATGGCTGTGAGGGACAAAACTGCAATAATTGAAAATGAAAGGGTAGGAATCCAGGAGTTGATGAAGCCTTGGTAATTAAGTATAAAATTTCAGAGAGGAAAACAACAGTCGGTCCAAATCCAAAAACTTCTAGAAAAGGATTAACATCAAATTTGGGTACTTGTGAGCTGTGTCTTATCTCTACATCCACAGTGGTTAATAAATGGAAGTGATTAATAAATGCTTCTTAAATAAATGTAATTTGTTTGAACTTAGACTCTTCATTGAGTTACACAGTAGCACTCAGGAAAGAGCAGTCATGAGTAAAATAAATATAACTGGTATAGAAGGCACTATCTGTACTTTGTGAAAATTGATGGACATTAGTCAGTATCTAAACTCGAATCATAACTCAGGCAAATACTTGCACTTATGATTAAAGAGTCCGTTAGGGAAACTGTCTATCCACGGAGGTTATAAAACTCATTATTGTTTAATAACATTGTCCTAAGAAAAAGAATGATGATATAAAATGAAAAGGAATTGCTGCTAAATAAAGCATTTCTTTCTGAAAAGGACTGACAAGATTAACCATGATTAAAAAAAAAAAGTGCTGGAAATTTCCTAATTACGTATATTCCCTAACTATACTTAGAACAGCATAGAAAAACAAAAGTCCAGTTATGAAATTACTAAAACGTTTATTAATAAAATATTGATTTTATTAAGGTTAGGATATTTAATATTTGAAACAAACGACAGGATGCTTTAATGTTGAATGCAGTCAGTTCTGTTCTACCATCCTATTTTCATATTAAAATTTACTTAGCAATAGACCTTTGGAAAATCTATTCATTTTCTATCACAAGTTGACTCTGGAATGAAAGCTCATATTTAACAGACATTGTCAAGCCAATGGAATGTTAGGCATGAAATTCTGTTTTCCCATTGGCTACTGTACTGATCATTAGTTTTGGGAAATTACCATTACCAAAAACAGCAAGCCACAGAGTTCTGGAAAAAAGGAAAGGTTAAAATGTTAATAGAGCATACTTTTTTTCACTTATTCAAGTTTTGCTTAGCTAACAAGCTTAGATATAATCTCTGATACAGGTATTTCCTGTCAGTTAATAAGTGACTTGGGTTCTTCAACTCCCAAAGCTTATGATTAAGCAGCAGGAAACTCCCTCTCCTGTTATTAGTCCTGATATACAGTCCAGGATATCTGACTGTACGGAACGGGGGTGTTTAGCGTCATTGTGGAATGTCAAGAAGATGACTGTAAAAGTTAAAGGAACTCAGACACTGACTCTGTAAACTTGTGCTACTCCTTTGATTGAAGTCATTTTGAAAACTTACCAATGGCTGAGCTCCACGAGCACATATCTGATGCTTTCCAGTAATCGTAAGGCTTGGAAAGGAGCTTTAAAAACCGTGTTAAAGAAAATATGAGGACTCCCAAGTATAACCCCTGGGCACGGGGACAGGAGACGAGAATTTTAGCCCACCAACTGCCTCGGCCACTTGTGTTTTCTAAGCTTCAGTTTCCTGCCCTTTATAAAGTGAAGGGCGTGGCCTAAATTGGGGTTCTCAAACATGAGTGCCTACCCCGGCCAAAGTCAATCTACCGGGGGCTGGCGTGGGGAGAGTATGGAGGGTGCTAAGGGCCGAGGGCACCTGGAAAGCCCCTTCAAAGGGGGTGGTCACCACTTAGCTTAAGCTGCGTTGCTCAGGCAGAAACACTAGACTAGTGTTCATTTTTTCTTTATCAGAGAATCCAAACATTCATTTTTATGTGAAATCAAATTTTTTAATGTTGGAAATAAATCATTATTTAAAAGCATTGCGTGGAACAAATGTAAATAAATGAAAACAAAGCAGTGCTGCCACCACCACCTATGTCTAAGGGCTAAATTAGCCCCTGAGGGACTGGTCTATTATCTCTGGCCCAGAAGATCTAGCAGGTCTTTTCCAGTATTGTCCAAAGTGTGTGCTTCAGAAAACTAGACCCTTTGATTTTATTGGTCTAGTTTCAGGGGTTGGCAGATTTTCTCTTAAAGGGCCAGACAGTAAATGTTTTAGGATGGTGGGCCATGTCATCGCTCACAGTCAGCTCTGCAGTTGTTAACACAGAGGCAGCCACAGGCAATATAAAACCTCATGCGCATGCCTGGGTCCAATAAAACTTTATTTACAAAAACATCCTAGTTTGCCAACCCCGGGTCTAGAGGATTTCTTAAAATAAGTTTAGCAATTCTTGTATACTACAGTCATTTTATTATATTAAGGTATCAAAGAAGCACTGCAGGAAAGAAACCTTATTTTGTTTAATACAAATACCATGCTAATACCTGGGAAAGCTAGTGTTTTGGCCAGCAGTGCTTTCTGGCCCGAAGAGACAGCTCTTGGACCTTTGTATTCCTCATCTTGGCAAGAAATGACTCGCCTACTCTAGCACTACATCTCATCTTCTAGTCCTGCCTATTCTGAAAGACAGTCTAAGAGAACACAGTTCTAAAACTGAACTTTGTGACTTCAATTCCTGGCTTGGCCACTTATTAATTAAATGACCTTGGATAAGTTATTTAATCTCTTTGTGCCTCAATTACTCATCTGCAAAATGGGATTAATAATAAAACTCACATCATGCAAAATGGGGTTAATAACAAAACTTACATCATGGGATCTATGTTGTAGGAAATAAGTTACCATGCATAAAGCACTTAAAACAGTACCTAGTACATAATATACATTCAATTTAAGTATAATTTAAGTATTTTGCAACTATTAATATGACTAGCCAAATCCTTTTTTCTTTTTTTTCTTTTGGCTGTCATAGTCCTCAAATACTGACCCACAGGAAGGCAAATATTAAATAGTCTATATTATTATGAGTTTTTAATAATGGCCAAGGATATGATGAAAACAGGTCCCTAGACTAAAGATAATCACCCTGAACATAGGAAGTACACCACTGCCCTCTCCTCGCTGTTCACCATGCCACACCAAACACACACACGTGATTTTCTCAGTTCCCTTGCTGAGTGAAAGACTTCTTGGGAGTCCCTGAAGGTCGTTCTCTGTAGCTAATCTCAGAATGAGATGATGCTGGGAACACCACTAACTCTTACAAAGTTCCAGGGTCTCCTGGAACAGGAGGTTTACCCTCTTTCCAACAGCCCACAAGGAAATACCTCTCAAAAGACATCACATAACTGCCTCCCACCATCTTCAGGAGCACTAGGGACCACACGGAGAGATGGGTGGCCCACAGAGGGATAGGTGACAGGAGCCCCCCAGGCTGGAAGGGCAAACGCAGGTCAGGGAAACAGGGCAGGTGACCTCAGGTCTTCACAGTGGGTCCTACTTTGTTAAAAGTATTGGGAATGAAGCTCTGATAGAATTCCCTCCAAAGTCACATACAAATGACTTTTGAATATTAGGCCCCTTCTATCCCTCCTTTATTGACAGTTATCTCTGTGACTAAAAAAATATATATTATCAACACCTTAGATTTAGTCATGACATTGATAATGAAATTTATACTTTTTATATTTGACTCAGTCCTACAGTAAAATAAGGACTTAATTGACTTATGTACACAGAGAATAATTGCTAGAAGTTTATTTTCATATAATTTTTGTAACTTAGAATTATTTCCCTAAATATTTTGCAGTTAGCTCCTCAGAATAATATCACATTTAAAGTCTCCCAAAGAGCAACCAAAAAGACAATAGTATTTTTATCAAACAACAAATGCTCATTTTCAAATAAATGGAGAAAAAAAGTTAAAGAAAATTTATAATTCCTGATTATCAAGATTTTCCATAAAATGAACAATCTTTAATATTGGCTAAGTAAATACCATTCTTTTTTTTCTTTTTTTTTTTTGCGGTACGCGGGCCTGTCACGCGGGCTCACTGCTGTGGCCTCTCCCGTTGCAGAGCACAGGCTCTGGACACGCAAGCTCAGCGGCCATGGCTCACGGGCCCAGCCGCTCCACGGCATGTGGGATCTTCCCCGACCAGGGCACGAGCCCTCGTCCCCTGCATCGGCAGGCGGACTCTCAACCACTGCGCCACCAGGGAAGCCCTGTAAATACCATTCTTTTAGGTGGTGATTGTTTAAGTAATGCTCTGGAAATTTCATTCTAGGATGAACAAAGGTCAGCTTTTCACTGTATCATCTTCATGATTAAAGACAGTAACTTATTAATTTCTTTTGTTTTAGTCCTGGGGTTAACATTTCTATATGAGACGCAATAATTATACACAATTGTTTATATTAGGTATAAACCATGTGATATTTTATGATACAGGAAAAAGTTAAAAATGGTAGGACTAAAGCTTTGATTGAATATGTATGGCTGGTAAGCACACACATATATGTGTGTCTATATAATTTCTTGTTGACAAACATATTCATAGAACAATGGAAAAAAATTAAAGAGTGACTATGCCAGAGACTTACCACAGCTGAGGTTGCTTTCAGCTTTCAGAGCTAGGGTTGGGATATTCCAAAAGTCATTTTGCCAGTCCACCACATTCCCTTTCACATTGCAGCTGAGGTTGAAGAGGATTTTGGAATTCATGGCAAAATTCCAAAGTCGAAAGTTATAAATGTCCCCTTTTAGAGAGGCAATTTCATTTTGATTGGAGCCCAGCAACAATTTCCCATTCCCAGGAATAACTTTACTAATGGTAGAATCACATGAAACTGCCCCATAGTTTCTTTTGAAATTTACACCAACGTATCCCAAAGAATTATTCCAAACGATGCAGAGCTGCTCAAAGCTTTCTGTGAAAATATCTTCCTTATCTTTTACAGGTAACGCACTGTTTAGTAAGCATTTTGAGCCAGAAATAGATAGAAAGTAGCCATTCTTGGTCTTTCCGAAACTGAGCAATTGTGTGAAGGATGCATCTGAGTAGGAGAAAGCTGTCCATTCGTTGTCTTCCTTGCCAATTTTGGTTGCTTCAAAGCAGAGTGTGAAAGCTCTGAGCTCTGGAATAGAGACACTTTTTGCAAGAGATACCTGGTAAGTATCTAGTGTCTGGGGTAAAATGACCTTTTGATTCCTTAAGGACACGGCAACTAGGACAAAACACAGTAACAGATAAAGCCTGTTAACGTCAGACATGGACTAATGAGATGCAAAATGTCTGATACAGCCAACCCCTCCACACTCTCTACTAATTGACTTTTACCCACCCTTTGTCCCACACTCTCCTCTTTCTCTGTCCACCACTCTCTTTCACCAACCCAGTACCTTATACCCATAACAATAAGTAACCCCACCCATTTTTAACTCTAATCACGGTTGGCTCTCACACCTAAACCTTCCAGTTATAGCTGCCAAGGTGACAGTTTTTTTCTTTTTTTAAATCCCTGATTTGGGTGGGGGGGAAAATTAAAGAACCTACTGGTTTCAAGAAAGTTCTGTTTATACATTATGATTTTCAAAACTATGTTTCTTTTCAAATAACTTCTAAACATAATAACTAATAGTTCCATTTTTCATTAACTTTCACCCTTCTCAAACATTCCTGTGCTACCCTTTCCCTTCAGACACCCCATATCCTACTTGTCTTCCCCATCACCAGGCTATTTTAGGATCAAAGGCAAAGACAATTCCACTGAGGAGAGGGAGTCGGGTAAAAAAACAAACAAAAATGGCATTTTAAGCTATATTTCTTTTACATCTGGGCATGTGAGCTAGTTTCTGAGAGACAGTAAAGAGCAGTGGTTAAAGGGCAGACAGTGGAGCTCCCTGCCCAGCTCTCCCACACAGTGCCCTGTGACCTTGGGCATGCCACTCTACTTTAGCTCCCTTGTCCATAAAACAAAGGGAAGGGCATCTATTATACAGGTGGGCCATAGGAACTGAATAAGTTAATCCCCTCAAAGCGCTGGAGCGGTATCTGTGTCATAGTCAATATACAGCTATTACTGATTACTAATATAGATTACTATAATTCTGTGCATGACAAATTCAAAATAAAAATGCTTTAGCCTAGTCCTTCTGTGACATATCTAAAATTATTAAGTAACACAATGGATTTAGCTCTGTGCTAATATTATAGATATTGTGAAACATTATGTACTGATTTGAGAGAGAAGTAGCTCTCCCCAAAAATACTGTTCAATACTGGCTTCATATGAATACTAGTTTGAATATATTCTAATACATACCAAGAATAGCTCTATAGTAATAACATCATTTTAATATAATATTCTAGTCAAAAATTCACGATGGAATCTAATAGAATGATTATTTTTTAGTCTACTTCTTATATATAAAGCAGTTTCTAGATCTACTTACCCAAAGGGATACTTATACAATATGTAACCAGTATTCTACATGCATTGTTAAAACAAGAAGGCTGGAAGGAAATATGTCCATCAACATTTTATTAGTGGTTATGGCTGGGTGGTAGATGTACAGGTAATTCTAATTTGCTTTTCTTTTTTAATCTTCAAATTTCTTACAGTATTTTATAACCTTAAAACATTATTTGAAAAATTAAAGCATGCGTGTTTCAATTAACCACATATATATCTAATGTCAGTCACAAACAGTAAATAAAGCTGAAACCAAAAACACAATTTGTAATAATAATGGTCAGAATGGTGCCTTTCTCTTCTGTTTCTTTTTTTGATACATAACACCTACTTAAGCAGCTCAGAAGGAAAAAAAAAGTATAACTAAATCTCACAGTCTCAAAGCTTGAGATTTCCTTAAGGAAAGACTGGCTTGGAGAGAATGAGATTATTTAAATGTTCTGATATGCCGGAACCCGGGAAATACGTCTGATAAAAATATATTTCTTTCCTTCAATTAGCCATTTTCAAGGGGCTTTCCTCAGGCTCTGCTGTTTATTAGCTTCAGTTATACATAGCTCTTTTTACATTTAAATTTATATGTTTATTTCCCACATTTGTCCCCCTAGTTCCTGAAAAGGGCAACATCTTAAAAGCCTAAAATAAAAGGATTTCTAAATAAGAATGTTTTAAATGTTTGACGGAGAGATGTTAGAATTACAGATTCAATTATTAGCTGTGGGATATCTACAGGGTCTTTCAAGCAGCCTTTAAATGTTCTGTATATAAACAATATAAAAGAATTCAGCTCTACTGTAACCAGATTTTGGATCTGGTAACTATATCACTAATGAGAACGTTCAGAGAACACTAACAGATTCTTGCACTCAAATTCTAATCCTAATCATTCACATTCACATAAAAGAGCATAACCGTCTTCTGGTCCTCGTGTTTATTGTAGAACAGGCTAAATGAAACCAGAAGGTTGGCGCTGCCTTTGGTTTACATACCTCTGATGTAGCTGGCATTGAAACCTTTCTTCTGGATGCTAAAGTCACTTGAAAAGGACACATGCATTTCATTCGCACTTGAGTTAAATGATAGGCCTTTGGCAGTTGCTCCACAAAATTTAGTCTGGCTCTCTCCATTATCAAGGGATAATGAGTCATAAATGCAATTGGGAGCTTCTTCAATGTCGAAGTCATTAAACGTTATCTGAATGATATAGCCCGCGGGGGCTCGGAGGGTCCACATGCAAGCCTGGCTGTTGGGGTAGTCGTTAGGGTAGCACGGAGAAGTAAAGGTCCCAGAAGGGTTGGAGAGGACAACCCTGCAGTTGGCACATCCCCACGCTGCTGGGCAGACAAAAGAAAGACAGAGAGAAGGACTGGGATCAGAGGCGTGTAATTACCCAAGAGTACCACACAATGGGGACAATCAAACAGTAAACATTTTAAAATACCAAAACATAATCATCAACATTAAAAGGAAAATGAAACCATCTCAAGAAGAAAAAGAAAAACCAAGAGAGCAACAAAAAGTAAAAGAAAAATACAAAATTTTAGAGCACTGATTTTTTAAACTGGGGGCTCATAAATGCTGAGAATCTGATAAAAGTCAGGGGAACTCCCTCCAGTAAAGTGTACAGGGGCCACTGCCCTTGGCATACAATTTCAGGGAGTACATGAGGCCTCAGGAGGCAACACTGGATTTCACATAGGTACACTGACTCAGATGAAGAATCTCTACTCTACAGGCTAACTGAGCTGGGGTGGAGGGGATCTTATAGAACCATAAATGTAGAACAATATTACAAACCATGGAAGAGAAACAGGAAATAAATGTTTAAAGAGAAAGCTAGCTACCAGTACAAAAAATTCAACAAGTTATCTTCTGGTAGATTGTAGTTTTTTCTAAAATTCAAATAAACAGCATCACCTTGTATGTGTGAAGCACTTATAGTTTTGTTTTGTTTTGAATTTATTTATTTTATTTTTGGCTGCGTTGGGTCTTCATTGCTGCATGCGGGCTTTCTCTAGTTGCAGCAAGCAGGGGCTACTCTTCACTGTGGTGCGCGGGCTTCTCATTGCGGTGGCTTCTCTTGTTGTGGAGCACGGGGTCCAGGCACAAAGGCTTCAGTAGTTGTGGCTCGCAGGCTCAGTAGTTGTGGCTCGAGGGCTCTAGAGCGCAGGCTCAGTAGTTGTGGCTCATGGGCTTAGTTGCTCCGTGGCATGTGGGATCTTCCTGGACCAGGGCTCGAACCCGTGTCCCCTGCACTGGCAGGCGGATTCTTAACCACTGCACCACCAGGGAAGCCCAGTACTTATAGTTTTGAAAAATACTTTCACTTCTCCCGCTTGTTTATTTTAGTTGGTAATTATACACCTGTGCGATTATCTTATTTATTCATTCATTCAGTGAATATTTATTGAGTGCCTGCTACACGCCAGGCACTATTCTAAATAGTATATACCAATGAGCAGGAAAGACAAAGTCTCCGTCTGAATGATTCTTACACTTCAGTTTTGGACCCAAAGATAAACAAACAATAATGTAATGACAGATGATAATAAGAGGTAGGAAGAAAAGTAAAGCAATCAATTATTTCTCAAGTAGTACTTATCCAGGGCCTGGTCACCAGCTGGATCCAGAAACCAAGGTCTACTGTCTTTCTATTTAGTGATGCTTTTGAAATTAATATTCATGTTGTTTTTAAACATTTGTATAAATGTAGGCAGCAATGTCATTTATCCAACATTCTGGATAAATAAACTGTCATAAAACTGACACATACACTTTCTAAAAGTAAAAGACTTCTACCAGGTTAATGGAACTCACTCTCAACTTACTGTGTTCTTCCCTCTTTTACTGAGTTGAGTAGAATGAATATGCAATGACTTTTCTTGAAAACGGTAGTTAGTACAAGTATTACTTATTCTTCTATGATACAGTGATATATTCAAGGATTTAGATGTGTTATGCTGCTAGAGTTAGGTTTTTCTTTTTTCCTTTCCCTGTGGCCACCTTGTGTTATGCAGGGGTTTGCTTTGCCAATTCTGCTCCCCAACCATTCTTTCTAACTTGCCCTCCCTCTGGCTCTTTCTCCCTAAGTCTCCAACATCTTTTACAGGGCTGAGGATAGACAGAGAAAACAATCTATGATCATCAAGTGTTAGCCAAATACCTTCTCTTTTTTTTTTTTTTTTTTTTTTTTTTTGCGGTACGCGGGCCTCTCACTGCTGTGGCCTCTCCCGTAGCGGAGCACAGGCTCCGGACGCGCAGGCTCAGCGGCCATGGCTCACGGGCCCAGCCGCTCCGGGGCATGTGGGATCTTCCCGGACCGGGGCACGAACCCGTGTCCCCTGCATCGGCAGGCGGACTCTCAACCACTGCGCCACCAGGGAAGCCCCAAATGCCTTCTCTTATCCATCCCTGGAGCACGATGCTCCTCTCCTTGTAGCAGCTGGGTTAATTCCATGTGTGAGATTATTTTGTTTATTGTCGGATTCTCCCACTATTCTCTAGGCTGAACAAGCAGAGGGTATGTACTGTCATAGTCACCATCTTACCCCTCAGGAACTCACAGCACCCCTGCCACATGGGAGACCTTTGATAAAATTTGTTAAATTTAAGAACAAATAAATGAGTCACTTAAATGAAAGAAAACACACCTAACTTAAAGAATGACTAAGTACAGTATATGAAACTAAGTCAACCAAAGTCTAAGTCCAAAAAATGGCTGAGCGCATAAGGTCTGGGATATCTCTTTGGATGGGGTTTCGGGGCTCTTTTTTCCAATGGTTTCACTCACAGCAAGAGACTGAGATGAGCGGGGCCTGCCTCTCTGGCACATTTAGCTTTCTATGACTATACCTTGGGCTCAGGAGAGAGAACTAATCCTAGTAGATTAACAGTAATGTATCCAGTGAAAGGCACTGGAGATTATAAAAGAAAAAAAGAAAGGAAAATAAGATACGGTCTCTGTGTCATTCCAACATGCATGCAAGCAGCATCATTTTTCCAAAATGAGATGCTATCCCCTACATCCAAGACCCAGCTAACGTTCATTGTTGTCTTTATCATGATACATTATTTTTGCCAAATTCTTCCCTAGAGCTAATGAAAGGTATACAAACAAGTCAATCTGACAGATCACACTGACCATGTAATCTTGAATAAATTAATTTCTCTGTACCTCAGCTTCACCACTTTATACTGGTGGTAATAAAAGTGCCCCTCACCCATGGTTATAGGGAGGACTAGATAGATTAATACTGGAAGGTCCTGGAAACTGTACTGGCCACAGAGTTAGCACTATTTAAATGTTGGCTATTATTAATCATTACTATAACAAAATCTGTGAATCAATAATTTAAGAGAGAAAAAGTAGCACCCCACCTTAACGGAATCACTTTTTCCCTTAGGCACTCATTGTGATAGAAAAGAGAAAGAGAAGACACCCATAATAATCACTTAAAAAGCACTTAAAGCATTCTTCTATGTGATTCTCATCTGCAGTAGCTAAACCGCATTTAGAGATAATGCTACCAAATAGCGATTATCTTAATTGGATGAAATGTCAATTAAACTAGGCACAGTATCATGGTGTTCATTATATTTATAGATCACAGTAAAGGGCTTTCACATAGATTATCTCACTTGGTATCATAACAACCCTGGGAATTAGTACCTCCTCCCTCTTCAGATGACACGAATAAGACTATTATAGATTATATAACTTGTCCAAAGTTACATATCTAATTGATAGCAGGACCAAGGTTCAAACCAGCTCTTTTGAATATAAGTCTAGTGTTTTTCTAGAGGAGGAAAAAAGTTGCCAAGATTAAACAAAAGACACAGCAAAGTGATGAGCCCAAGTCTTGTTTTAAGAGACAATGCTTTTTAATGGGCAATTTCAAAGTTAAACATATGAAATTAAGTGTAAACACATGTTTAAACTTAGTGTAATCACGCTAACATTGATGTATTTTAAGAAACTAATTTTGAAATATTTTAGTAAAGAATGTTAGAGAGTCTAAAATGTAGTGCTTTGGATTTGTCCACTTGGAGCAATCAAATGTCACTGCTAATTGATTCCTACACAGTGAGCCAGTTCATGAAGAAATTAATTTGTTTTCTCTTAAAGGCAGGGCTACTTAAAAAGATGGCTACTGAAGTAGCCACTGAATGAGGGCTTGGTAAAACCAGAGTTAACATTTTCTAAAAGCGAGCCAACTCAAAACATCTGGCTCAAGTTGTTCTCAAAGACAGATATAATAACATATTCACACTCATAATTCGTAAAAGCAGTTTTCCGGTAATCTAAACAAACAAACCAAATTCCACCCTTGGTTCTTGCCTATGCTTGCAATGTTGAGTAATAATTTACTTCTGCATATTTTCACAAAACTTTACTCTTCAAAGAAACGCAAATCTGAAATGGAAAACCTCCCAGTTATGCCAAAGGCTATCTCAATTTATAAAGAACACTTAGATTTAGACTTAATGGAACCATTATCTCATTTTTTTTAAATCTGAGATTTGGATTCTTACTCCACCTTTGCTGTAAGTACTTCTCTATAAATCAAATACTATGTGCTTTAAAATCTAAGACAGGAGTATCAGATCCTAAGAGATAAATAGAAAGAGATCAATTTTAGCGGCTTTCAACCCACATCTGTAGACAAAATAACTGATTTTCCTATACTGTGTTAAGTGGTGAAGAAATGAATGTACTTAAATCTTTTTTTTTTTTATTTTGAATGTGTGTAAAACTGACACTAATAAATTTGCTGTAAAATCTGGCCGGTGAAAAAAATATCTCCAGAAAATTTCCTTTCAGTTGCCTGTTCAGTTTGCATCTATTCAAAGTCACTGTTTGAATTACCTATGTGAATCTATTAAATTCTAATCAATGAGTTGCTTAAAAAGGTTTAAAATATTTAGTAGCCTTGGTGGTTTCTGAAGATTAAGCCTAAGGGCAGCAACTGAGAGCTCCAGGATCAGCCTGATGCCTTAATCACTACCAAGCCAGGACAGCCACACACCATTGCTCCAGATCAAGAGAAATGCTGCCAGATATAGCATCATTGAAACGTAAAATATAAATAATACTTTAGATGCTGGCATGTGTTAAATGACTGATAATACACAGAACTGAATGACTTCATCAAAGTAAGTATTTAAATTTAAGTGATTTCAGGCCTCTATGCATATTTTTTCAGGATGGCAAGGAATCTGAAGGCAATCTGGCTGTGACATCTGCGTTTCTGTTAATGTGACAGACTTGGCAAGCATCCCCGCACTCCCTCACCACTCCTCTTCAAGCTCTGCACTCAAAGAGAGCATTGCCGTCCAGGGGAAAGTCACTCTTTCACCAAGGTTACGTTGTCCATTCCATTCTCCTGCTAGAACTCTCAGAAGCCAAGGAAGGATATCTGTTTGCTCTCAAACTCCTCCTCAAGCACTGGCTTCCCCAGGGTTAACCGGAAAATTGTCTGATTTCCCTCTGGGATGTTTCAACCTCAAAATGTTCTTTGGAAGCACCATGAATACGAAGGTACCGCAGTGACTTAGGCCTGGGTTCAAAAGTGTACCACTCTACTCGAATGAGTTCAATTAAGTCTGGCCTTGCTAGAAAACTAACAAAAAGTTGAAGTGAAGGTTTCTTGGTGAGGCACCATTAAGCTTGACAATTTTTTGAAGCTCCAAAGAGATTCATACGCACCACACCCTCAAACACATTTCTGTCTGTAATATTGTTAATGCTTAAACTTTGAATCCTGTCTTTCCATAATCACCTTGGCATGAAAACATTCCATATGTAACTGCAAAAGCTAATACTGTGGGGAGATCCAAACAAGTGAACTGCTGTAAATCCTTCTAGAGTCAGCTTATTATGTAGATATATATCCCTTGCAAGAGGATTAAACACACAAGCACACATGCATGCATTTGCACACACACCCACACACATTCTCATGGGAAACTATTCTCTCTTAAGTAATGGCTGAGTTTTTCTCCAGGTGTTAAAATAATAATAATAATAATAATCTAAAGGCAATGCACCATTTGAAACAGTCTACAGCTGCTTGGCCTATCACTTAATCTACCTTCTGGTTAATACATTCAAGTCTCTTATCCCCTCCCTTCCTGCACTGTAAACCCCTAACTCTGTATTAATCTAGCCATGGACCTTCTTGCTCTCTAATGCATAGACTTCTGAGCACTGTTGAAAGAATTCTCAAAATCATGCAGTTTATTTATACTAAAGAGGCTTCCAATTTGATCTTACTCATGCTCTGTAACATTTGATGCCTCTGAACACTCCCTGATTCTGAGTCTCTCCACTCGGTTCCTACTGTCTCCTTGCTCTCCTCCTGCCTTTCTCTCTGCCCTCTCTGAGCTTACCTCTGCTCTACTGGCCCTTAAAATCCTTGCAATTCAAAGTATGGGCCTCAGACCAGTAGCATCAGCATCAGCTGGGAGCTTGTTAGACAAGTGGAATCACCCAGACCTTCTAAACAAAATCTGTATTTTAACAAGATTTTCTGGTGATTTGCAAGCACATTAAAATCTGAAAAGCACTCCTTTAAGTAACAACATACTGCCAGAAGCTATTCACAATCTCCACCTACGCACCTGCTCCCAGGAAGATCTGCCTCTCCTACATCTCTGGTAGTTGTATTTGTCCCATGACCCCAGGGGAGGACCCCTGACCTGAAGGGAACCAAATCATGGGCTTGGCTACTCAGTCAGATTCCCTCTCTTTGAAGTTAGAGGCACAGATAATTTATTCAGAAAACGATGAACAATAGAATGACAAAGTTATATAAACTCAAAGTAGCAGCTTCCTTGGCCACTTGCAAACAAAGACACTGATGGGCAGAGAAAAGAGAAAGAGAAAAAAATGTAAGAACAGAGAGATGAGAGAAAACCAGAACTTTGAAGAGCAGAGACTTTAATTCTAGACATGCCATGTCCAGTCATCAACGGAGGAGCTGTTCTTTGTGGCTTCTCCTTGGATTCTACGACAAGAACTCTTACACCTACCGTGCCACTTCTGTTGATCCTGCATTATGGATTTCTGATCCTTAAAACCAAGTGTGCCCCAAGCCACTCCTTTATGGGGCTCTCCTCTCTCTTCAGCTCTTCTCCCCCATGTTCATTCTCTCTGGGTGATCTCATCTAAACATAGGCCTCCATTATGTCCAAATGCTGATGACATACATGGTCTAGTGCACACCACACCCACACTCGAGAAAGAATGTCTACTCAACATCTCCACTTGGATATCTCATAGATCCCTCAATCCAAACATCTTTCCTCAAACCACTTATCTGTGTTATAAGTGTTAGTTGTAAGAAAATCATCCAAGCTAGGACTCTGAATATCCCTTCTCTCTTCCTTCTTCCACACCCCTTAAAATAGTTTGTCAAGGGCCATGACCATATATGATTTTATTCATGGTTTTTCATTTATCCCCTTCTCTCATTCCCATGGCTACTTAGTTTAAGTTTCTTGTCTTTTCTCTCCTGGAGAAAAGCTCAGTAACTAGTCTTTTTGTCAATAGTCTTGTCACCTCCAATTCATCCTCCCCATCACTACAAGAAATATCTGTGAAAATGCAAGTACAAAAATGTTTTCTCAGAGAAAACCATAATTCAAAAAGACACATGCACCCCAGTGTTCACTGCAGCACTATTTACGATAGCCAGGTCATGGAAGCAACCTAAATGTCCATTGACAGATGAATGGCTAAAGATGTGATATATATATACAATGGAATATTACTCAGCCATAAAAAAGAACGAAATTGGGTCATTTGTAGAGATGTGGATGGAACTAGAGACTGTCATACAGAGTGAGGTAAGTCAGAAAGAGAAAAACAAATGTATGTTAACGCATATATGTGGGATCTAGAAAAATGGTACAGGTGAACCGGTTTGCAAGGCAGAAATAGAGACACAAACGTAGAGAACAAACGTATGGACACCAAGGGGGGAAAGCGGGGTGGGGAGTGGCATGAATTGGGAGATTGGAATTGACATATATACACTCATATGTATAAAATAGATAACTAATTGAAAAATAAAATAAAAAAATATTACACCCTGTAGCTAGCATTCTTACACTGTTTCTAATTTAAACACAAATAAAAACAAAATGAGAAAGAATTGAAAAAAAAACTAAAAATATAAAATGTTTTCTCTAACTTGAAATCTTCTCTGAAATCTAACAAGACAAGCTTCTTTGAATGACACATATAGCATTACATATTTGTCCTGTTCACCCTTTCTAACTCATCTCTCACCATCCCCCCATAACCATTCACTCAGTAAATACTTGTAAAGCATTTATGTGCCTGGCACTGTGCTGGGCACTGGGAATACAGTTGTGGGCAAGATATAATCCCTGATGTTATGGAATGTAGAGATTACTACAAATACAGATAAATAAGTAGATTGTGATAATACAATGTGAAAATTGCTCTAATAGAGCAGGTAGATGAGTGCCATAACCAATGTTTAGATTTCGTAGAAACAGAGCCATTCCTAACAGATGAGAAAGAAACTGAGATCTGAAAATGCAGCAGAGAAGTGGGCCAGTGAAGAAGGGAAGCAGAGGAGAAAAAGAAGAGAGGGTTCTGTGCAGTAGGGTCAGCAGGTTGCAAAGGCTTGTGGGTGAGAGAGAGCAGTAACTTAAGAGTTTAGTTTAGCTGAAGCAGAGTGTGCAAAGTGGGGAGAAACATGAGATAAAGATGGCAAGATAGGCAGAGATTAGATTCTACAGGATTTTGCAAGCAATGCTAAAAACTTTCTTTTTCAAATGTAATAAAAGCAGTAGGGAAAATAAAAAGGTCTTAATTAGGGGAAAGTAAAATAATCAGATTTGTATTTAGCAGATATTTTTTAAAACCTAACCCTTGTACACATAAACAACACAAAATTACCAGTGAACAAAGACTGTTGTAAGAATCACAGCAGCCTAACCCAAAGGGCTGACGGATGACAAGAAGAGAGACAAAAGACAGCAAACCATCCTGGCAGCTTGTTTGTGGAAAGAAAAAAGCAGTTACAGTGGTAAAGGAAGATTAATTCTACAAGGATTCAGTGAATCAAAGCCTAACTGTTGATGGGTAAGATAAAAAGGTAGCAAAGTGACCAATGTAGCATTTATCGAAGATCTGTCTTACTTTGACGTATTATTACCCCTAAAAAAGAAACTGAGGGAACTATAAAAAAATAAACACTCACCTAATGTTCATTTTACTTGAGAATGTCACAGAAAATCTTTCCATATGGACTATCTAGGCAGCATTGCAGGGTAAAACTGGTTTATGTTAGCATTAACCAGAAAAGTATTGGTAAATATTACCAACATAAGTAGAGAATGTCTTAGCCTAATAAAAGCTAATTATAGTTCTAATACCCATGAAGGCAATGATGTAATTACTGGCTAAATAGCGCATGACTAACTTCTTAAGCACATGAATGCAGCTAATGAGATATCCATGTAAAGTACTAGGACTGTACTTGGTTCAAAGTGAGATGCTCAAATCATATTCATTTTTACTGTTGTGACTGTGGTTGTTATTTAATAGCAGAGCATGTTAGCCATATTTCAGTTTGTTCATTCATTCGTTTATTCATTCATTCATTTATTCAATTTTCTGGGCCCCTACTTCCATTCATTTTCAGTTTTCTTTTAAATATCTTTACATATGTTTATCAGAGGGTGGTCAGAGGGAAGGTAGGATTAAAAGGTCCTTGTTATGTGGGTGCAGGTAAAGTCCCTGAAATTAATAGCTACAACTAGTTTTGCTTTTACAAACTTGCCCTCCTAATAAGTTGGGAGAATATATTGGGAAGAAGACAGTAGTAGCTGAGTAAGTGTATATATCTTAGCTCACATTTTCCAAATGAGCCTTTAATTTGAAGACATAAAAAAACCAAAAAACACTCAGGTTTGTACACATAATGGAAGCAGTTTAAATAGTCAAGGTTTGGAGCAAAGCAAATTATAGATGCAACTGGCATAATTTTGCCCCTTTACAGAATACTTTTTAATGTAAACATCTTAGTAATAAGAAAGAGCTGATGTAAAAATTACATAATATAGATTTTTTTAATGTTTTTTCGTTAAAACTTTCTATTTTATACATAAATAGGTTGCTTACAACTGTTACCTGCCTTAAGTTAATCCATCACAGGAATTAATTACTTTTCAAAGTATTTATATAATGTTGACTTTGCACATAGACCTCAAGTAAAATACATTAGAGAAGTGTGTGAGAGAGGGAGAGAAAGAAATAGATTATCTCAAGATATTTTCAGTAAACTCTAAAGTTGAACTTTAAAAAGATTTCTTCTAGTCCAACTCCTTTCTAGCTAAATCACAAGGTCTATCTGATAAAAAAAAAAATTGTTACTGTTGTGGGAAAAAAACACTGTAGCAAGAACAATAAAAAAATCATTGTAGCAAGAACAATATGCTTATGAAGCTGAACTAGAAGCCTTCTCAAGATCCTTTCCAGATCTAAAGTTATACCTTTCAAGGTATTTTTTAATGTGAATATAAGCAATATAAACACATATAAAAGTCATCAACCCGTCTTCTCTGGAGATGCAGAGAAATAAAAATAACAACTGTAATAGCAACTAGCATTTAGTGAGTGATTACTTTGTGCCAGATGACAGGGGATTAAATTGCCTTTATCTTGAAATAATCTATGGTTGTGTGACTATTTGGGATATATTGCAAGTGGATCACAGTGGGTTCTGCCCCTGGCTAGTGACTAGCCATTGAGGTCTTGGTTTCCACAGCTGAAAGAATGTCTCTTATGGTTCTAAAACCCTAGTATGAGTGATGAACTTAGGGCCTCGCACACATCAGAGCTTCAACTGCTCCCGCCACTAGGAAGAAACTTCCAGGAGACTCATGAAGATATCTGATGCTCCCCAAGGAAAGGAGTATGCCAACGTACAGCTCAAGATATTATGAGGCAAGAGGGTCTTTTTGAGTATTCATGAGTCTCAGCTTGTTTGTGTTATTTGTCCACTTCGGAGCCATGAATCAGCCAGTGCAGGTTGAATGCAAGTAGAGCTAATGCTCGGCAAACATCCTGGCTTCTGGGATATATTCCGACTGCTCAAGAAATTTCCACATCTTGCTAACAGTACTTATTGTGCTATTTTGAATATTGCTGGCTTAGAATTACAGAGCAAGCTGTGACAGATTGTGAAGATTTAGAGTGTGGTTACATCAGGGAAAAAAATCACCTCCTTTCTACTTAAAATAGCTGCTTTTGTGTGTTCTTGATGCCTACCAACTTACTTTACAAAAGAAAAAAAATCATCTATTACTTTCATAAAATTAATGCACCTATTGAGCAGTGAGGTTGAACCTTGGTTTGCCACACCATTGCCAAAATGTTTATCTGATTTCAGATTGCACTGGGTCGGGGACAAGGCGATGTAGGTGTAACGCTGTACAGCCTCTGGCCGGTTATGCATATCCAGGCAACTCAATCAACTTCTCCACAGTTAAACTGCTTCACCTCTGCCCTGAGGGAGCCTCCACATCAATCACAAGTCTGCAGCAAAAACACTGGAAGAAGTTCATGAAGTTCACCAAGCTGCATAATTATAAGTTTCCAGGAGAACATAAAAATCTACTTGCTTACTGTTTTCTTTCAGCCAGCTTTATTTTTAAACTTCAGAAAAATGGGAGAGTGACTTGTTATAGGTGGGGGAATAAGGTCACACCTGCAGGCAAGCCAGAGAGGAAGCCAAGCCACCAAAAGTGGGTGGGCTGGTTGGCCTACAGAGCAAACAGGGCAGCGTGTTTCCAGTCGGAGGTGCAACCTAAGAACAGAAGTTGGTCAGTGTCTGAGAGGGCTGAACTGGGGCAAACCTCTCCGTCGCTGGACAGTGTCAGAGTACTCAGCCTGCACATAACTGTTTCACTCACTACTGAGGGAGCTGAGCCATCATTCGAAATGTCTGGAAGTTGCTTCTATGCTCTCGATCATTTAGCTTTGCCGTGTTGTTTGAGGGAAAGGGAAATATTATTTTAACATACAGATTCCTTTCACGATCCCATTATTATTATTTTCCAATAATAATAGGTATAATATTATTCTGGTTCAGTACCAGGTATCATGCATAGTTCAGTCACCGCCCCCCTTCATCAAAATAACACTGATGCTTAGGCAGACTGAGCCCCAGGGATTATTGAAATGACATTAAGGAAGTCCATCTTAGAGAAAAACTGAAAGGGAAATTTCAAACAATGGCGATTTGGGATTCCAATATAAATACAAAGCTTTAGAAACACATATATCATTTTCCCAGGGAAGGGTATATGGTGGGAAGGCTATATGTCATTTTGGCATCAAATCTCAATCCAAAAAAGGTGAGAAACTTTAGATTTTTTGATTCTTTAATAATGAATTAAGTAGGAGATATCTGGATAACAGATCTTTTCTGAAAATTATTTGCTAAGATAATCTGAGTAAAATCTCTACTCAAGGAAATCAAAATGATTTTCTTCTCCAATATAATTGGCTAACTTTCCATTTGGGGGATGAGTAAGACATCAGGCATTTTTCTGAAGGACCACCCAGCCAGAATGGTACTGCTCTAAGTAGAACTGCTAGCTTCACTATGCAAAATGAGCCAAAACAAAAGAAGTTTATTGAAATTTTAATGAAAGTTAATATTTGCTTGTAAAGCGATATTAATAGTTTGCATATAGATGATTTTGCCTGAAAGGAATATTTTCTTAAATTATCAAGAATACTTTTCTCTGACACACCATTTTTCTGGATATTATTTTATGATGTTTTACAATTATTCTTCTACAAAACTATAAGTCACGATTCAAAAGTGAACAATGCAGATGAAGTTCCTCTGTCTCATAACAAACAACAGTCAATAAGAAATATATGAACCACGCTGAACTTCAAATGCAGGCCAAAGCTCTCGGCTAAAACATAAAAGAAAAATGTTCTAAGTGACTGTATGAAAAACTTAATGTATAGCAACAAATGCAACTCAAACACAACAAAGACCCTTTTCACAGAAGAAGATGAGAAAAGCAAAACCTTAAAGGATAGCCTAGCTTGTCATTTCTGTTTACTATGTTTAAACATTTGCTCACTGGAGAACTGAAAATTAAACACCTATAGTTCACGTAAGACCTTTTGGACGCAAATCTAAGTTTCCATTTGAACTGGCTTCGGAGTTGCTCCTATGCTAACATCTGTACAGCTGCTTTCAGTACGTAAACCCTCCATACACTTGACTAGAAATAGCACACTGCCTGGCTGGAACTTTTTGCACAGCGTTTCAATGAAAGACACCACTGTCCTCTAAAACACATTATTCAACAATTAGATTTGGGCTGCTGAAGCAAAAGACAAAGGCTCCACTATATCCTGTTTCGTTCTATCAATTTGCTTCATGATATCATTTTTAGGTACAGCCTTTCAATTCACAGTTTGATATTTTTACAGGACTTCTAGTGATATAGAAGCTATGTGAAAAGATGTGCATCTACCTCCTAGGGTACAGTCTTTTCAGAAGTATAAAAAATAAGGACTTTAGTAAGAAAATTTCATGTTGGAGTAACTTTTCTATCAAAACCTTTAATAAAGGCAAATTTTAATGTTAATGAAATTTTAGTGAAAAAAAGTATACCCAATGGTACCCACTTGGTACAACATCCAAGTAATGTAAATGTGCTGATCCTTTGGCTGTCTTTAGCAGACTGAAAAAAAGAAATAAAAAAGAAAAGATAAGGCCAATGCTCAGCTGATTTGATCCAGGATTTTAGGGGAAGGCTGGAGGGAACATTCTGCACTAAGAATGTTTGAATAAGGTGTGATTAAATCATCTCAAGATGAGTGGCATCTTGTTAGATATAACTGGAATAGCATTATGGCAGATTAAACTATCACATTTTCCTCTTGACCCCCTTTGGTAACTGGGGTAAGGAATACAGAGAAGTAAAATAAAATAGATTTTGGACATAGCTTGGGTGGGAGCCCTTTGCTGTCTGCTTCCTCTTTGACTCTTTGGGTTATATCCAATAAAAATGTAAGTAGAGAGAAAAAAAAAAAAACAAATGGATATCTCTAAGATGACCGACTTATCTTCATTTCATTCCGTGACACTGTTTAATGCCAGTACACGAAGGTACAGATTCCCTTCATCCCACACAGAGAAAGGCTTGGGTTTCTTGTTTCTTCAGGGTTTTTTTGTGTGGGGGGGTGGAGATCTGAAAATCTTGTGGTACACATTCTGAAATTCAAGACTATTTTTCTTGGCACTCTTCATCTAATTTTATTTGCTTGCTTTTTCTTTGTCAGATTTTTTTTTATTGATTAAATACCACAAATTCATAAGATGAGCCAGGCTAAACAAAAAAGTAAAGAATAAAAAAGGACAAAGTTCTACATGCACACACATAATATGTACGCCTTCTGGATGCATATATGATATAGACGCAGACAATTTCCATGACGTCAGGCATCATGGCCACTTAATTCACTGCAAAATACCCAGTGCCCAGTGTTAGACATGGCAAAGATTCACAACTCAAATACCCAGAAATTGAGAAAAGAACACACACACATGTGTGTACTTCAAAATATATATACAACACTAACATATATGCCTTTACGTATATTTTAAATATATGTATTATATATGTAACACAAGATATATTTTTTTAAATAATCAGGATTTTTATATGATAGAAAAACATCAACTTGTTTATTCTTTCCTGGTTATGATAAAGTTAAACTAGAACTCCATTCTAGGCTGAGATTATATTTGATTTCATAAAATATGTTTGCTTCACTCTAATCAATCTATACTTACTCAGCACATACTATGTTTAAGGCATAGTTTCTAAGTATTAAAGAGGAAAATGATTTACTTTGGGAAAAACATGAAGCCATAGCACAGGGGTCATGAATTTCCCAAAGTAGGAGGGTCACTGTATGTAAGACCAGTTATTGACGTCATACATGTTTTCATTTTGAATCACCTGGATCTCTATTATCAATAACATTTAGCAGGATATCACTGCTTGCAGAAATCTAGGTCACCCACCTCATGCCCCTCATTTTACAGATGTGGAAGCTAAGGCCCAGAGATACCACTGACTTGCCAGAGAGAAAATTATAAATTAAAATCAAAATGAGAATTGTTTCTGTTTCCCAACTATGGTAAATGCAAATATTCTCTAATATGTGCATGTCTGTGCTATATTTAAACCAGAAAATAAACTTTAGCCTGCCTAAGATGTCTCAAGTCATATACAATTATCTTTCCATATTTAAGTTAAATTCTCATAACAACCTTGCATAGTATATCACTGTTTTATTGAACGGAAAACTAAGGTTTCTGGTATACCATCTTAATGCATCACTTTGCTTGTATAATCTAGTCTGTACATTTCTGAAAGTCAGGGGTCACATCTAATTTGGGTTAGTAATCAACATTATATGCTAAGTCTATTTCTAGTGGTGGCCATAAGGGTGCCCACAGTATTAACAATGACAATTAATAATAATCTTCAAATTTTCTCTAGAATCAAAGGATGTTAAGGAATCTCAGAGTTTAGATAATCCGCTCTACCATCTTTCTCACTGTAAGGAGGAGTAACATGAAAAGAACATGAACTTTGGAGTCAGGGACACTTGCCATTTGTATGTGATCTTCGGCAAGTCATTCAACCTCTTTAAACCTCTGTTACTTCTTAGGAAAGAGAAGACATCACCTCCTTTTGGGGGTTACTGCATGAATTAGTGAAGCCCTATATAAAGTGCCTTACAAAACAGCTGACACAGCGTAGTCATTCGATTACTGGTGATGTAACGGATGCTGCCCAACACTGACCAGATCCCCCCTTCAGGATTGTACTAATTCTCTCAGCTGCTGAGGCTGCTTGCCACTGACAGCTCACAGGTGAGTCGTCCTCAGAAGACTGCCGTCACCTGAAGAGACACTGCACCCAAAGTCACGTTTGCTTCCCAGAGTAGCCCTGATCCAGTGACTGACCACAGTAGGGTCACAAGGGCCAGCCCCCTTGCCCCAATCTGAGAACTCAGAAGGGTATCCCAGCTCCAGAGCTGCCTGTAGTATCTGCTGGGGCCATTTCTGTGACTATGTCGAAGCCCAACTTCTCTCTCTGCCCTAGGAGACCACTCCCTGATACACCTCCTACATCTAATCCCCATTTCAGTTCCTTCTGAGTTGCAGAAAGAACTCAACCTGCAACATCTGGTCACTTCATTGTCTCATGCTTGAATGGAACAGTAGGCACTGAAGATGCTCAGTAACTAAATCTCCATGGAAACTGCAGTGATCCAGTAGAAAAAATACTGAAGTGAGAATTAAAAGATGTTACGTCTGGTTCCAGTCATTACCTAGGAATGTTGGGTCACTTTAATATCTCAGCTTTTATGGTTTAAAATGTGATGGCATTATAATTTTGACATAACATTTAGGTTCCCTCATTTTAGTTCTCTCTTTAGTCCCTGGTATTTCTACAAGGCCAAGAATAAAATTACCTGTATTGAAAACACGTCAATAGTTATATTTTCATCAAATCCCAATCAATTCACAGACCAAGATGACTCATTTAAAGATCATGATTTTTTTTCTTAACATACTTGGAATGCAGAAATTTCCAGATTAATCTAACCAAGTGACAATTGATTAAATAATTCATTGCGGAATACTAATCAAAGTATACTCTTGATCAATGAAACTTCCTATACTATTGATACCATTAAGATTTAAAGTAATTTTTAGGAAACTAGTTCTTCTTTTTCTGAAGTCTAAATATCTCAGAAGAAAACTTTATGTTCAAATATCGCTTTGCTCATGACCCATGAACTTTTTTGAAACAAAGAAAGGAAGTTACTTAGTCACTGAAGTACACTTTGCCTTCACGCTGAAGTAGCAGATGCTTTCAAATGATGTTAGGAATGAACAGAAGAGAAAATTAGAAAATGATATTTTCCATTATCCTATTTTTACCAATCCAAAGATACACAATGTTCCTGCTGGAAAAATGACCTTTCTTAACTTATGTCTAAATTTGCCTCTTTCTTTTGATCTTTTAACATTTGATGCAGAGTCCAATTGTAAGACGGCTCAGTTGATCAAAGACGGATTTTCATATTCCTTTTGATGTATCTTCTAGAGGGCTTAACAAACACCATTTTAAAAACATACTGTACTAGAACATAAACCTATCACTCATGTTTGTTTTTTATTGAATTTCTGGTAAGCGAGTGGTGTGATGATTCTCAAAACCTGAATTCCACCACTCTATTACCATGTAGCTAATGGGTTCAGAAAAATCCAACCACAAAAACATAATCACAGTAGTTCTCTGTAAAGAGGTACCTGAAACCTCATTGATTATGACACTTAAAATGTTCCCTGTGAAGGTCAAATTCAAAACATATTTATGAAAAATAAACCTTTATGTTTAGATTTTAAACCTGTTGGCCAGGAAAAACATGGTAGTTTGGTCCAAAATATAAAAAACTAACATAGGAATCCAGGAGTATATTTAGCTACCTTATTCAAATAAAAACTCTTGTCAGTATTTGGAAGCTATGATGAAGAGTTCCTAGGAATTTAGAAATCAGATTGTTCTTTAAAGCATTAAATTTTCACTCTTTTGCATTGATACCAACAGACATATTCATCTTAGAAAAAGAGAATCTTCCTGAGAAGAGGAAGACTTGACTATTATCAAAATGAATGCAGAGAAATAAAATAAATATGGTAAAAGGAAAATCTAAGAAGAGCTCAATGGGAATACCTATCTATGTACTGTACTAGGCCAGCAAGAAAGTCCTAGAAAATGGCCCAGAGTCCTTGTGAAATGGATACACAAGGCTCATTTGGATTGATAGGGTTAAAAACTGGATTCATCACAATCTTTTAATTCATGCTCAGACCACTATTTGGCTTCTTATATAGGTGTACCATCTATTCTTCCAGCTCCTCTGATAGATATTACTCATCATATATCAACAAATTTGTTCATTAAAATTTGGTTTCTCAAGTAAAGAGATATCCCCATGACAGCGATGTGAATAGGGGTAATTTTAAAAACATTTAGCAACCTGTAACAATTAGGACTTGGGCCCCAACAAGTTAGAGGAGATGCTGGCCAGCTGAATATCATCAGTTCTGACTCAGATTTCTGTACATCCTTTTACTTATAAGGAAACTTTCAGTTACTTGTTTTAATATTTTTCTTCCCTCTCATACTGTTAGGTCCATGAGCACAGGGACTTATTTACCACTGTATCTCCAAAACCTAGTCTAATTCCTGGTGCTGGTCCTGAAAATGAATGAATGAATGAACAAAGGAGCAAACAGACAAGTATTAACTTGGATGAACCTACCATTAAGAGATCGATTTACTTTCACAGTGGGCTCAAAATCAAACTTCTGAGCCTCCAAGACTGAGGGTTAGACTAATTCACCAAGAAGACCTTCAGTGAGGTCACCTGGGAAACAGTTTTAGCATCCTTCCTACAAGCAGCCGGCTATCTTGACCCAGCCCTCCAGACACTATAGGGATTTTCCCCACAGAACCTACAGTGAGATTACCAACATAAGAAACCTTTATATTCTTTGTCTCCTCAACACAAATCTAAGACATAACAGCAACCAACAAATTTAATGGATTAAGATCTTAAGCCAATTTTGCTGCAAATTAAAGTCTGCCTAGTAGTTACAAGTTTGATTACTGAAACAGTCACTTTGACCATGTAATAATTAAACTTCCCTTTTCAGTTTGTTGTTTTAGCCCCAGACTATTAACCATGTTGCCATCAGGAAAAACGCATTTTTAGTTGATGAAATTATCTGATCATAAATTTATGTTTCAACACAAAATATACCATCTTAAAGGGTATATTCGGAACATGCTGGGAGGGGGGGTTCCAATATTTATATTTTGTTTCCTTCCCTTTTGTGTGTCAGAAAAACTCAGTGAAAAATCATGTACTTAACTGACATGCAAACCAGAAAGACTATTTTGAATTCAAACACAGTTGATCATGATACGAAAAAGATTTCTAACCAAAAAAGCAAGAGGTTTAATGTAGTGTTTTATATTTACAAACCAAAATTTTGTTCAGTATTTTCATTGTGTCTACCATCTTTATAGATAACAGCCAACAAGTATAAGTAGAACAGCCTTCATCATGACTGCCAAGGATACCAAGATATTCTTTCAAGTTACATACATTTTCCCCTGGAGTAGTTCCTAACTGAAAACTAAAGAAAGATTAAAGGCAACTGCATTTTTAGATCAAAAACTCGCAATGCGTCAACAAATCTGTAGCACCTATTTCTCTCCTATGCCACTCGGCAGGAAATTTTTCAGTCATGCAAAGCTTTTACTGCAAAATGAATATTTCTCAAGTCCCCTTTGACTTTTATAATCGACTGTATTTTACAATCCGATTATTGAATGATTCATAATTCTGATCTTTATTGGGGCTGGTTTGACTCTCAGTTCTCTTACGCTCCCATTCCTTCTTTCTGCCTTGTTCTAACCTCGGGTCCCTGGAATTATTTGAAGTGGGAGGAGAATCAGTTCATTGCCTAATATCCCCATCATCTAAAGAGATCTTCAAATATCCTGTAGTCATCAGTCTATTTTATTGCAAAGACAACTTGATAACTATAATTCTAGACTCATACTGAATATCAATCACAATGTTAGATATGTTAAAAGTAGTGTGTGTGTGTCCTGTCTGTCTCCTTTCCATTAAATCTTATCTACCAATTATTGCCTAAAATAGAATGGAAGCAGAAGCTTTTTATTTAAGTTTTGAGGCACCCAGCTACTTTAACAAAAGCTTCTGGAGGAGGCAGTACCTCATAGTATCAATTGTCTAAAGAAAACATCTTTTAACTAGTTAATTGTAAAAGTTACTAGACTGTCTAGCTTCGGAAATTTCCTTCCTGTAAGTGAGAATCCTTTAAATATTCTTCCACACTATTTTCTTTAAAATATGTCTATAACTAAATGCCAAGTCAATTTTACACACATCCAAAGGATAAATCATATCATATCTTTAAGATTGGATATCTGGAGGAATTCCCTAGTGGTCCAGTGGTTAGGACTCAGCGCTTTCACTGCCGTGGGCCCGGGTTCAATCCCTGGTTGCGGAACTAAGATCCCTCAAGCCGCAGGGCTCGGCAAAAAAAAAAAAGAAGATTGGATATTTTGTATGTACTGTAGCCATGACCTAGGATAGCTCTGTGTGATGTGCTCAAACTCACATAAAACATTCAGATTATATTAATAAAGCATTTCAAATACTCTTTTACTACAAAGTTATAGTATAAAGAAAAACATTTACAGTATACTGATCATACATTGTTATGACAGTTTTTTCTCAAGTATGTATTTCTTTTACTTGAACTCATGTAATATTTTTCTTATCACTAATACTTTGGAAACAAAACAATCAAACACCATCTAGAAAAGGCTTTTTTTCCCCCTTTTCACAGAGTAATAAATCCAGAATAATAAATCACGTATCAACATGTAAGCTAGATCTTTCTGACTTCCCTATGAATGCCCTTTCAAGTCTTCCAACCAAAAAAAAAAAGAAAAATCCAGTAGGAAATGTAGCTATTGTTCAACAGAGATATCTTTCATACATTTCATTTAGTATTTAGATAAACTGTAGAAACAGGAATTCGGTGCTGTAAATTTTAAGTATTACTGAAGTGTACCATATAAAATAACTATGGGGTATTATAAATTTTAATGGTATTATAAATTTTAATGTTTCAGTCCAGGAGAAAGTAAATTAAGAACTTCCCCACTTTGAATTTTGTTTTCTTTTGCCAGATAATTCACACAAAAAGTCTTGACTTTTTGTGCCTTATTAAAATAAATAAGTAAACTGCAAATTTTCATGTCTCTGGATCTGGTCAATCTAAAAGTTATGGATGATTAAATATTATGATGCTTGGGAGCTAAATGTATTTTTCCAAACCAAATTACTCTTGCTCTCTTCTTCAATGGCATTTAAAATATTAATACTAGTTTTATATTATTCAAAATTTGAAATCCATAATCTTATACTTTATAGATTTTTTAATAAACTAAAATATATAAAATACTTATTTCTAAAAACTTTATCTTTTTATCTTTCATAGAACAATTTCACTAAATGAGATCATTAGGGAAAAATAATAGTTTAAAATAAACAGTAAATAAAGATCTTGTTCAAAGACACTGGTGCCCCTCCTCGTTCTTATTAAAAGTGATAAATATAATGTTTTCAGAATGTTATTAAAAATAGGATTTAATATTTATTTGCTTAAAGATGGTTCACTAGTTCCAGATATTGAATTTTTGAAAGATACTGTGTTATTTTCTTACTTTCAAGTACTCTCTTCAAACAACCATGTAAGTTCTAGTTAAAGGATACATGACTATGAAGAATACACAGACACTTATCCAGGTATCATTAAAATTACTAAATAAAAATATAGGAGGGCTTCCCTGGTGGTGCAGTGGTTAAGAATCCTCCTGCCAATGCAGGGGACACAGGTTCGAGCCCTGGTCTGGGAAGATCCCACGTGCCGCGGAGCAACTAAGCCCATGCGCCACAACTATGGAGCCTGCGCTCTAGAGCACGTGAGCCACAACTACTGAGCTCATGCGCCACAACTACTGAAGCCCACGCACCTAGAGCCCGTGCTCCACAACAAGAGAAGCCACTGCAATGAAGAGTAGCCCCCGCTTGCTGCAACTAGAGAAAAGCCCGCGTTCAGCAACAAAGATCCAAAGCAGCCAAAAGTAAAATAAATAAATTTATAAAAAAATATATACAGGAAAAGCAAGAGATTAATTTTATATAGTTGTCAAAAACACATATCTAATTTTGCAGAAAATACAGAGAATATATTTATAGACAAGTATGTATATTGTTAACCAGTTTAATATAAAGAATCCATTCGCATGTATCTGGGAGCCATGTTGGGGTACATAGAGTATGTGAGTAAATCAGAGGCAGAATTTCATCTGTATTTTCAGCAGAAATTTCACTTATTTAAATAAATAAAATTGCATCTTTTCCAATATTTTTTCCTCTTCTAAATAGCTAAATATATATTTACTGTGGGGAGATGACAATTTATGCCAGATGAGCATGAGTGAAACTGATTTCATTCATTTTTCTACTATGTTATCAGCTTTGTTAAGGAATTTTAATAATTTTTTTAAATGCTTATAAGGTTAGTAAACTTAAAAAAATAAAAAAACTCAGAAGAAAAATGGAAACTATACTACCACCAGGTCTGTGGCTCACTAATTTTGATCTTGCTAAAGAACAACTGAAATGGTCAGTTAACTGAAAACTTCTTTGTGCTTTATTTAGATGGTAAAGCTTTAATAAGAATGCTCAAAAATTGGGAGTTTTATAATAAATATTTTCAAGTTAATGATAGGGATCGTTACTCCTAAAGTTCTTTTTAAAAGAATACATTGTATGCTGTGGACCAATAAAAATCATTCAATTTTTCCTTGATTATTCAGGACATTATAACTTCTCATTCTGAATAATGATCACTGTACTACAGCATAAATATGGATTGGGAAAGCATTGTAGAAATGGGTCTCCTCTGGAAGTTGATTTTTGGAATAAACCCTGAGATAAACTGAGTCTCCTAATGTTTTTCCTTTCAACAATTTTCTCTTGCCTCTGGAGAATTTTTTTCCACTCAGTTGTGCTCTGTCTCTACCACTTGCTACAATCTCTCCAAAACTCCTACTGCCTGCGTGCCTTCCACTTCAATTTATTCCCTCTTTGCACACAGGTCCTTATAGCATCAGGCTCATGACAAGCTGAGTCACCAAACGCCGGAACTCTGGGCCTCTTAAGAGGTGAACTGCACCAAAGAAGTGTTTTCTAAATGGCAAACCTTCTAGGCGTGGGATCTGACTCAGATTCCACCTTCACATTCATTTCAACTAGTCAAGTTCCAGTGATCAAGTTTTTTAAAAATTTGGTATTCATTGGTTAAATGCTCACAGAATTATAGAACTCTAATTGGAACAGAATTAGAGAGCATATAGTCCACTGTTTCATTTTATAATTTAGAAAGAGGAGGAAGAAGAGAGGGGAGAGGTAGAGGGAAAGAAAAGGAGGGCACAAAGCCTCCAAGGCCACAGAGTTACTCAGTGGCATAACTACAATTAGAACCTTGCTCTCCATTCACATTTCCAAGCAAGCAATAAACCAAGATCTTGACTTTTCCATTAAAAAAATGTGTTCTTACACTGTGCTAGGCAGCCCAATGAAGCAGACACTATTAATAACCCTATTGACACAGGGAACTTTATTCCTTATCCTGTGATACACCATAATGGAAAAGAATATGAGAAAGAATGCATATATATGTATAACCAAATCAGTGTGTGGTACAGCAAAAATTAACACAACATTGTAAATCAACTATACTTCAATAAAATAAATCTCAAAAAATATCTGTCTCTGGAAAAGTCTACAACTCAAAGGGCCTAAGAGTTGAGAAAGAATGGAAATCACATTATCTCTTTATTTTATTCTTAAATAAAGAGTAAGGATATATTCTTTTGAATATTTTCTTAGTGCATCCAAGGTTTTGTTTCACATGATATACATGTGAGCACTTATGACTATATGCTCTGTAATCTTATTTACCTATAAGAGCACTTCTAAATTCTTACAAGTGACCTTACTATCATTATAACCTCCTACAGTGAGTTGAAAGCACACTCTGGGAATTGAATAAATACAGCGTTACTCATGAACAGGAAGACCTGTACATAGTAGATAATCAATAACTATTTGGCAATATACAAATTGCCACAGATGGGTATTTACTTTTGGGAATACACCTACATTTCATATTGTCTTCCTTGCAAAATAACTTGCAGCAGATGTTGGTACATAAGCATAACTACACTTGTTAATCTAACTCTCACTATCTAATGTTTCTCTTTTCACAGATGTGTAGTTACTTGCAGGAAAGACTACCTGGTCCCATTGCACATATAAGCTACTGTTAATATGCAATATTTTTGATTAACAAAGATGTTAACTTTATTAACCAAGATTGGCTTAGCACTACCTAACTCTGCATCTAACATGTGTCTGTAGGTCAGGAGACAGAATTTCCAATGCCAACCACACCTGCAAAACACATGCATAAATAACAATGCAAGACAGAAGGGAAGGCTTACCCTATTATGTTGAAAAGTAATATACGAGAATAAAAGCATAAGAAAAAAATCACCTGGTTTCTGAAGTTTCCTGGTGTAAGACAATCCAGAAAGAATTATCTGGCATTAAATATAGAGGGCTGTAATAAAAAGATTAAGTAGGTAATTTCATAGTGGTTTTTATTTTGTACTTCTAGTAAAGCCCATAATAATCCTTAAAGTCGAAACATCCCAGGAGCATGCGTCTTGAAGAAGGCCTGCTTGTGATTGTCAAGTGTGACACAGCACTGCACAAATCAAACTCTTGACATCACAAAACGATTATGTTTTTTAACAAAAGACAACATCAGTAACGACATGGAATGACAAATCTGGGTACTCAAGCAAAGCAGAAGTAAAAAAGAAACAGCCAAAATTGGTCTCAGTACTCGTTCTTGGCACTGTACAAGGAAAGAAGGGATTCTAATTTTAGTGTGGTTTCTAGAAAGCTCTGAGATCAGCCCTAACATAACCATGCTTGATAGTTCTTAAATCAATTCTTAGTTTCAGTGCCTCATGCCAATTTTACTCTCTGCGGGTCCCCAGCCTTTCTGAAAGCATTCACATTGTCGTTGCATCTCCAAAGCCAAAGGGCAGTTAACAGTGTAGAAGGGATTCTCTACCTGCCTGGTCCTCGCATGAGCTTCAAGTGGTCTCTTAACCTCCAATAAGTGATTATGGAAGCTTGTGCACAGTAAGCATCAGATTCTCAACAGGGTCCCTGACTCAAAAATGTGAAGAACACTATCAACAAATACAAATGTTTAAATTAATATCTGAGGTTTGTACAATAGCTAAGACACATTACAAATTAATAACTGTTCTGAATATGAACATTTCAGAATACAGAGAGAAAATTCTTACCTTAATTTAGAGAGTTGGTACAATGTCAATTATATCCAGTGGGATGCAGATTGTGTTTGTGTCTGTGGAGGTGGTGGGGGAAATGACAAATTTCTGGAACAATTAGTCATGGGGAGAAAAGTCCATTTATATTTGGGTTGCTTCCAAGTTTGTGTGTGTGGGTGAGTGGGTGGGTAGGTGGGTGGATGGATGACAGGTATTACTATTTGAATTACAAAAGTCATTAAACTTGTTCGATTACACATCAGATGAAATTAAGAATTATATTTAACTTTTTAAAGATTATTTTTAGGATTATAATATATAAATCTAATGATGTTAACTATAACTATTTATGAAATGGTAATTACCTTGAGAACTCTTTATATTAAAATGAAGAAAATTAAATTAGATATTTTAAAGTTTTAAGGCTAAGATGACTCTGATGATATATCAGTACAAAGTTTTTAGTCAGTATTTAAACACCAAGTATTTGTTTTAAATTTATGGACTATGATAAATACTCTTATTTAGAGCCTCCATTAAGAATTGTTATTGAACTACAAACAAAGGAAATTAGATTTTCTCAACATAGTTTACGACACAACTTTAATATTATTAAAATTAGAGCGCTTCCCTGGTGGCGCAGTGGTTGAGAGTCCGCCTGTCGATGCAAGCGACACGGGTTTGTGCCCCGGTCCAGGAAGATCCCACATGCCACGGAGCGGCTTGGCCCGTGAGCCATGGCCGCTGAGCCTGCGCGTCCGGAGCCTGTGCTCCGCAACGGGAGATGCCACAACAGTGAGAGGCCCGCGTACCGCAAAAAAAAAAAATTAGAGATTTACCTCTTTAATTTCAATATAGTGTCAAAGATACAGGGCATAGGAAAATTCATCGTCAAAATACTTGTTAATTTGCAGCATAAGAAGTATATTTAAATTCAGTGTCCGACATGTATATAAAATGATCAGATATTAACTATTCACTAATAATATTCATTTCACACGAGTCCACAGGGGCTTCTATGGAAATGCACTAGGAAGCCCTAGAATGCCACCTCCCCTCAGATAGGCAGCTACCTATCGGCACATAGGAGGGCAGAGTCAGGATGAGCAGACCCAGTTATGCCTTCCACAAATTACCAATCATTTAAGTCCTTCCAGGAATAAAGTCAGCTTGGAGGTCCCTTCACAGGGAGGAACTATCAGAAGAAACAGATGTTTCTCCCTAACATGTACTGTTGCCATTTTTCTGGTTTGTTTCGGTTTCATTGCTTGAGTCCTACTGCAGCATTCACTAAAAGAGTTGTATAAGATTAAAACAGAACCACAGTCTATTTTATTTTAATTATAACTTCCAAAAGACAAAGTGCAAAATCTTAAATTCTGACGTCATTGGAATACTTCCAATAGATGGAAATTTCCTTCACCCTAAGAGTTGCAGGCTTTTTTTTGGTAACACACAGTCCCAAACTCACAAAGAATACAAGATCACATGAAATTCTTGAAGACACATAATATTATAATAAAATTTCAGCATATTATCCTAAAGAATGCTAACGGCAAGAAAATTTGAAGATGAAAACTGGATAGAATGGTGTCTGAAATTTACCTGAAAAGAAAAAACAGTCCCTACAGAGGCACCCTATGGTGAAAGGGACACTGTGCTGAAGGATGCAGGCTGCCCAGCTGGTCCTGAACCCCAATGTGCTTTAGCTCCCTCACTCACTCACCCTGACACTGACGTCTGAGGGAAGACTCCACATCGATGTCTCCATATTCTAAGAAGTACAGCATGATGCAGGGATGGGGAATATCGGATTTGAAAACACACTGCCTAGGGTGCTTTCTCGGCTACTTCCTCTGTTCATCTGAGCTTGGACACTTATAAGATCTCTCACAAACTCAGTTTGCTCATCTGTATAATAGCAATAATACCGCCCCTCTAAAGAGGTTGTCATAAAAGATGATAATATATACACAAATATATATATATAATTATATATAATGTCCAGCACAGTACCTTAGAACATGCCTTGATATATATGTGGTCGCTGGTACATTTATATTAGAATACTAATCAGAAGAAACAGAGATCTAAACAGAGATCTAAACAGAGATCCACAACTAATTAGTAGAATTAATGTATTTGATTACCAGTAGCATATAAAACTATAGCTGCTACAATGTAATACGTGAACTATTTGAACCAAAAACTGAAGTTTCAGTTAAGGCAGTTACTTTTTTTAAAATCATATCAGATAGCAAAACATAAAATAGCAAACCCTTAAGTACTCCCCGATTACAGTCTTATCTGTATGTATAAGGAAACTAGTTGTGAGTAGGGATTTGCACTTTCTGAACTACTACTTAGACCAAAGTCAGTCTTACAAGAAAGCTATCGCACGCACATCATTTCAGAGATAACTGGGTGTTCTGTGCTAGTATGCTCCAATCATCTACTCTCCCCAAGAAAGGAAAGTAAGGGCAACCCTGTCCTCCAATGGAGCTTAATCCAAAACCGCAAATTTAGTCTGATGTGAAGTCTTTCTCCCAAGAGAAGTCTGAGCAGCAGTGTGGGGAAGGGTGCTGCACCCCTGGGCACAGACAGGCATTGCTCGCTATCACCCAGAAGGGAGGAAAAATAAATCATGAAAAGTCGCTTTGAGCAACAAACACAACTTTTACTAATTTATAATTTGGCTGCTTCGGGTTCTTTCACATTTACAAAATTATATGGTCACCCCAGTTCCCAAGCTCTTGAAAGGTGGTTAGAATCCTCCACGGAAACTTCCAACTTGGCTTTGCCTTTACTTCCCACCTTTATGGTCTCTGAAATGATCACATTTTCTGGAAGTTGTGCTCTTTCTCAGCCTCCAAGAAATACTCTCTCTTGGGTTTTCTCCTTATTCATTAAGTATGCTTTTATTACTAACTTCTTTCATTATTTTTCCTTCTCTTTCCAAATACTTTGCTGTTCCCTAAAGCTGAGTTCAAAGGTCTCTTATCTTTTCACCTGATAGTCTCATCTTTGGAATTTCATAAAATTGCATTTTCAGTTCTGTCTTCCATGTAAATAATTCCCGAATCTGTGTCTCCATTCCTGACCTCTGTCCCATTTACCAGTTCTGCATTTGTGGCTGCCAGATGGACAAGAGGACCTGCTCTCACACTGATACCCTCCAAAAGCTTTTCTCCCCCATGAGTTTCCCATTTCAATGAAAAGCAGCTCTGTCCTCCCAAGAGCTGAATTCTCACTACTTCTGCTCTGGACTTCAACTTTTCTCACCTAGACTTTTTATCCCTCCCTTCTCTTTTCTAAACCTTCCTTTCCACCACAACCAAATTAATAGTCATGAAACAAAGTTCATATCATGTCCATCTCTATTTAAAAAATCAAAAACTTTCCAAAGAAATCAGGTGTCTACCAAAGGCCAAACCTATGAACCTGAAATCCAAGTTCCTCAATTCCCTGACACGGATTTCTGATTGTTTTCCCTCAATACTGTCCTCCAATCAGCTATATTAAAGGACAACGTTTGCCCTGTAGCCCCTTACACGTCTTTTGCTTACTCTGTATAAGTTCTTTCCTCCAACAGAATAATACAATACAGGCAGACCTCTGTATTGTATTATCGTGTGTTTGGTTCCAGACCACTGCAATGAAGTGAGTATTGCAATAAAGTAAATCACACGAATTTTTTTGTTTCCCAGTGTATATGTTATGTTTACACTGTACTGTAGTCTGTTATGCATACAATAGCATTATGTCTAAAAAAATGTACATACCTTAATTTAAAAATACTTTATTGCTTAAAAAATGCTAACCATCATCTGAGCCTTCAGCAAGTTGTAATCTTTTTGCAACAGTAACATTAAAGATCATTGGTCACAGATCACCATATCAAATATAATAACGATGAAAAAGTTTGAAATTTTGTGAGAATTACCAAAATGTGACACAGAGACACTAAGTGAGCAAACGATTTTGGAAAAATGGCGCCGATAAGACTTGCTCAATGCAAGGTTGCCACAAACTTTCAGTTTGTAAAAAACATAGTATCTGTGAAGCACAATAAAGTGAAGTGCAATAAAACAAGCTGTGCCTATACTAAATGCAACAGATAAATTCTTTCCTAGATGTGTTTACATCCATTGCAAATCACCTTTATTCATTCTACTGAGATTTATTATAATCACTATGACGGGCTTTATTCAGTATGACTTTCAAAAGAATCTCCTATTTTGGTCATTTTCCTCTAACATCGATTATTCTGAATTAGGTTTGATTACTTTTTTTAAAGGACTGTCAAGTTAATCTTATTTCATAAGCCCAAGTCCCTCCCTGTGTATATTAAAGGATATTCATGAAAAACAGTAAACCTTTGAGTATGAGAGAGAACGAAGGTGTAACCAAAACAGTCACAGAATCATGGAGTCTTGGTAAGGGATCTTCAGGTTCATCTGATACAAACTGTGACCCTCTGCTGAAACCCCCAATGGCACCCCTGCCAGACAATGTTCTGGCTGCTGCCTGATTCTCCAACGGGAGGAAGCTCATTACTTTGGAGGATAGGACATTCCATTGTCGGCAGCTCTTATTGTTAGAAAGTTCTTCCTTACTCTGGGCCAAGATATACTTCCTGGTAACTTTTCCTCATCACTCCCAGCTCTAGTGCTACAAACACTTGGGCTTCTGTTATTTCTGGAAAGTTAGGTAATAGGACTCCTACAGTCTGTTAATGTTTGCAAATCCAATGTATTATTTTATGGAACCCAGGATGGCATAGTCTGGATCACCTAGGTGCTACCCAATGTACTATATGTCTACTACATCTGGTAATGTGGAGTAGTTTTACCTTTCTTTTCTTTCCTTTATCACTTTCTTCCTTCAGCCAAACTTGCTGTTTTGACTCCCTGCTTCTTACATGAAATGGTATTCTTTCTAGTTTCCCCACTGGATTATTTCTTCCATCCTTTGTCTTTCCACTAATGACCTTATTTCTAGCATTTCAAGTTGACTGGTCATACTTTGGGGCTCACCTTGGAAACACCCTAAAACTACCACAGAACAGACTGCCGTACCCATTCATCGAGAGGTATTGGAAAACTCACTTTCCTCCCCCAGTGAACAATCTGATATCATTAATCAGCAATAATTTATATCAGCTTTCCTTCAGTAAACACCATTAGTTTACCTATACACTGTTCCCTAGAAAAGATGAGCAAAAATCCATTTGAAATAAGGGGAATGACAGTGTGGACAGGACACAGGACTGGAGACAGAAGGCCTGAACCAAGCCCTCCCTGCCTCTAAGTCCCTAAGGTGATGATGGGCAAATCAATTAACTTCTCTGGAACTCAATTTCCTCATCCCTAAATAATGATCAACTACAATGCACCAGAGACATCTATCATCGTTTCAGCTGCTCTGTAGTGTGACATGGGTATTTTTAATTCCATCCTCAAAAGATCTGAACATGAAGTACTGTTTCCAAGTTCCCAGGGCCTGAAGTTTAAAGGTGATGAAGGTGAGTTAACAATCCAGTGGGCCTGATTCCAACACCCATTCTTGAGTACACCACACTAAAATGAGGAAGAAGAATTTGCTGATGATCAAGGTCTATCATATTTTATCATTCTAATGACATATGCAAACACTTAGGGAACAGTAAAATCACTTAGAAGGGATATAACCCTAAAAAGCCAACATTGAATATGCTTGGTGACGAATTAAAACAAATGAGTCATCACACAGCGCTCTTTTTCTGGCCATTCGGGCCTCTCATTCTATCTGAAGATGTTTCCTGGGTGGGTTTAATCACTGAGACATTGATTATTTGACAAATTCAAGCAAGAAAATAATATAATGTTGCCTCATTAATCAAGCCTTGTATCATATATTCTCTTTGCTGTGAAATGTGAGGCAAATGACAGGATCATGCTTTTCCAGGGTTATCACCATTTGGATAATGTAAGACTGTTCAGACACCTCTGAGTCAGTGAGGTGAGTACTAGGCTGTTTTTATGCTCAGCAGACTTCCTAGTGTAGGTAGCTAGGATGGTAACTAGACAACACACTGGCACTGCCATACGCTTAACCTTCCAGGCACCTGGACAGAAGTCCTTCTCTGGAAGATTTAAGAATTCCTATTGGCCTCTTCCTCTTGCCATAATCCTTCAGCCCATATTATAGTTTTTCCCTTGTTCCTCTGGAGTGGGAGGGAAAGGACCTCAAGGACATTCTTACTAATTCACATAAAATAATTTACAGAGGAGGAAGGTCTGGAAAAAACCCCAAAGATTAAAAAAACAAATGTATATAGAATAAACATTATCATTATCTCTCTTACAAAAGCTCTAATTTCTTGACTTGGTAAATAATAATGTTTTATGGCCACACAACAGCCAAGCTTCACAGCAAGATTTATAAGGAAAGGAAATCATTTCCTCGAGAAACTGCCTTGGAATGAGGTGGCTCATTATCTAAGCCAGCAGAATGTCAACTCTGCTTAACCCAGACTTCCTTCACACATGAGTCAAAAAACATCCTGGTTAAAAACATTCTAGTTTAGTGGAGAACAGAGAAAGGTCGTCAAGCCAATATTCACATAATTTACTTTTATTAAAAATAAAAAACTTTCCATCTCTATGGAATGTCATCTAATACTTACATATGTTTACATTTCTTTGTGAATAGAATTAGAAGAGATTATCACTTATATTCCAGACCATGCTACTTACTCATCACTACGCTAGCAAGTTCAGTAACCAAATCTTTTTTAAGGAAGGATGGGAACCTATTATATATTACAGAGATATAGTCATGCTAAAGTAATCAACAAGGGGTAAGCTACCCATGTGTTGATATTAAATTCTGTTATATCTACTTTAAGAAGAATTGTGTGCCGAACCAGAATTTATATATGCTTTCTCTTTTTTCTGGAACTCCAATATATATATTTTAGATTTGACAGTATTTTATTCTAAAGTTTTAAAGATCTTTATTTAATTTTCCCATTGTAAAGTTCTCATTAACACGAAGTATCAATAGAGTCCTGAGTTGTAAAAATGCAGTTAACTTTTTTGACATAATCTTTCCTCACATCTCACTAAAAGATGGCCAGCCTAATACACAAGACAAAAAAATTAACATGAAAACATGCCAAACTCCACAAGCTGTGAATGAAGTTGATTAGTTAACAGAGAGGGGGTGGGGAAAGCAGTGACATGTATTTTCCTACTTAGTCATAAGTACACTAAAAAAAAAAAAAAAGCAATTAAAAAATAGAGCAGAGGGCGATAGTTTTCACAAACTATTCTGTTTCATTAACCCTGCTAATAGTGATCAATATTGTCTCTTTAAATTTTTTTAAAAATATTCCAATCTAGATCTATAGTCTGTGAATACAGTGCACTTCAGAACAATTTTCATGAACAAAAATAAAATGAGGTTAAGTTAGCGACATTTCTAAAAAGTTTACTTTTAGCATCCTTTTCAGAGGGTATGTTGGATTCCCACTACATTTTTGTCATTCACAATGATGATTATACCGGCAAACACAGAACGGAAGAATCTCTTTTCATTTCTGACCCTGCAAGATGAGATCACAGAAAGCCTCACACAAAGCCCATGGGCTGCAGGACATGTTTCACTGGGCCTAAAAGAACACAGTCCTTTTCACTGTGGCTTTCTTTGAACTACACACTTTAAAGGAGCCATAAGACTTGAGGTGGGTGGGAGTGGGCGGGTGGGGGGCAGGAAGGGAGGCAGTGACAGAGGGAAGAAGAAGAAGAGGCAGTCTATCTTCTCAGGACTAGAGGCATCAAGATGGCAAAGGTGAGAACCTAGTGGGAAACACTAAAAATCCAGGACAATTGAAAAACAGTAGTTTGACAGCTTTTTTAAAAAAAATTCTTTTCCTGCTATATTCTGTAGAATATCCATGTCACTCACAGGCACTTCTGACCTCAACTCCAAAGAAGGCTCATCCTCCTGGGCCCCATCAGTGACCTCCAGGCAAAGGCAAGTTTCGCTTCTGTGATGCCATGGACAAAATTTTGATCAAGCCCCACTATGTAAATGAAGCTCAAAACACCCTTTTTGAAAAAAATTCCCAAATGTTTTTATGTGGGCAAGAACTCCATGCTTTAAAAATACTGTTCTACAGCTCCTCTGATGTGTAATAAATTGGAAATTGACTTTCCAAGATACAAAAAGCACGTTTTTATACTCTAGTAATAAACACGGAAAGAGTAAGTTGTAAAGTCCTCCTCCTCAAAACCCCAAATTAAAGACCATTAGGGAAAAAGGCATATAAACTACTTTCAACTTTCAGCCCACTGAATGCATTCAGTCCTACAAGGTTATAGTAAATCAAATCTGTCTTCTCAAGCACATTTTGTTTATTTTCCTGAGGGGAAAAGCAAGGTATCAAACATCATCTGTTTCTTGATTCTGAACAGAGTATAGAAAACTCTGAGCCCAAAAATGGACCTGGTGGCCTGGTATATGACACTGAGGGTTTGGGGAAGCCCTTTGCTTAATACGGTTTTCACAATTAATTAATTATATTACCATATATCCTCCCACGTCCTTCCAGCTTGCATAAGACCCATCTGGCTTGAGAACACCACCAAGAAAAAAATGTTTTCACCACCTAATTCCTAACCTCTCCCTTACCCTGTTTTGTTGTTTATATATATAAAAAAAATTGCAGTGGCAAACAAAAAAATTTCTTTCAGGAGGACATGGTTTTTCTTTTTTTTCTTGCCAGGGTCTGTTAAAGACTAAAATAAAAGAGGCAACAGTTGCTGGCGATGGGCTGCAGTGAAAAGTGAAGTTGAAGAGCAGCACTCACACACCTAACCTTTGCACAGCTGCCTTTCCCCTACAATCTCCTTTTCTACCCTCTTCTCGTTAGCAGTGGCAGATTGGTGGCAGATGCGTGACTAACGCAAACTTACGGGAGGAGCAAGAAAGCCTAAGGAGTAAACTGGGAATGCCTTAGCGACCTAAGTATTAAAACACCAACGTTTAAATGAAAAAGAAACCTTCAGTGTAAGAACACCTTTCCATCACTTCCGGGTCCTATCGCGTACCCTCTGTGTGGATCACAACAGCAATGACTCAGGGATGAGAGCTTTCTACAAATAACAATTATTCTCTGAAGTAAAGAGGAAACACTAGAAATTGTAGATTAAATTCACTGTTAGAATTATCTTTTAGTAAGAATCATGAGAAATCTCATGGATTAATAAAAATAGATGTTAAAGGTTGCAGTAGATGGCAGAGGCCCAAAAGCTGGTTGCTTATGTAATCTTTTACTTCCCTTTCAGAAGTGAAAACATTAGAGGAGAAAAAGGACTATTACCTTGAAATGATTTTTTAGCACAAACATTCTCTTTATGCCGCTTTTAGTTATTAACAGTTTATTAAGATAAACAAGCAAACAACATTTAGAAAGGAAAAACAACTGCTAATGAGACATGCACATTACTGTGCTAACCCCGGAAAAGTCTTCTAAATTCGTGGTTTCCCCCAAAGTTCATTTTTAAGATCCTTAGTTGAAACAAAATATTATTTTCCAAAATAATATTTACTTGGTGAATAACCCTTCACTGTGTTTAACAATTACAGCTAAAACTTCATCGGTGTTTTCCAAGGGGTCAGGCTCTGCTAAATACGTTACATGGATTCTTTTATTAAATTACCACAACAACCCTAGGAAGTAGGAAATATCATGACTTCATTTCACAGAGAAGTAGCTTTTCCCGAGGCCACATAACTGGTACGTAAACAGTGGTACCCGTATTCCAACTCATAGTTTGTCTTCAGAGCCCACGTACTGAGCCATTCTACTCTCCAATCTCAGGTAGCTAACGTGGTGGATGCAGACATCAATAAGAACAGTATTATAAATGCTGGATAGGCTCCTTAGATATCTCAAGAAAAACATCAAACTTAATTAACCAGAATTTCAACTGCAATGGATGAGTTAAAACAGTGGTCCTCAAACTTTAGCTTGCACGGGAATCACCTTGGAGGGTTTGTTTAAACGGACTGCTGGACCCCATACCCAGAGTTTTTGAGCAGGCAAGGATGGGGCCCAAGAATGTGCATTTCTACCAAGTTCCCAGATGATACTCATAGTGTTGGTCCCAGGACCAGATCACACTTTAAGAACCGCTGGTATAAAACATCACTCTGGTGATATTTATAATTGAAACATAAGGGAAGAATTTTTTGAGTACTATTACTGAATAAAAAATCAGGCACAAAATACATACCCTGCCTCCTGGTTATGGAGATGAAGTCAGTTTTGTCAGAGAAGGACAGGCACACGAGGGTGTGTGACTCTTTGTAGCCTTTGCGTGGTCGGTGTCTGTGGGCCCTTTGGGGATCCACCTCTAACATTAATAGAAAGAACCAGGACGAGGAGCCAGAAAAGCTCTGTTCTGCTTCTTACGCTACACAGCTGGGTTTAAATATTCTTCAATTCAGTCTCCTCCCCTGGAACACCGGAATAATAATTCCCTTGTTTTTGTTTTTTTTAATGCACCAAAGAATAATACACAGAATAAAGCAGCATTACTGAGACTCTAATCAAATTTGATTTAATCTCAAAATGTAGGACTTTTGTTTTCTTTAGAGAAGATTACCTTTTATACCAGTTTATGATTGTTGATCATAATAAAGAGTCATGATTAGGGCATATTTTAATTCAAAAATGTCCTAAAGAGAGACAATGAAGGTGGGAAAATTGGAATAGAGTTTTGCCCCTTATAAAAGTAACTGACTTCTAAACAATAAAATGAAGAGAGATTGGTTAGCAATCCTCTTGAGGAGAAAGAACAGAAACAGAAGAAGAGGTAATGGGTAACAAGTTACCACAAGCACAGGTACAAGAGTTCTGGGGTTACACACTTATTGAGAAAAGGTAATATGTATTTCCTAGACATATCTAACAGCTTATTTTTCAACTGACTTAACAGTGGTCAGCCTCAAAAGTGTATTCTATGTCTGCACTAATAAAATCTGTTTCTTACTAGCACTGATTTTCGTACTGTGTTCAGAAACAACATTTCCTAATATAAAAGGTGGACCTCACTTGTTAAATTTGAATTAGGGGATTTTTCCAGTTTATACAGAAAGTTGTTGTTATGATACTTCCAGTTCCTCCTGGTCCTCAAAGACTCATTAAAAAAGAAAACTAAATTCCTCTTTTTCTCTTCCTGTCATTATTTTAGTTGAAGCAGTGGTCCATTTGCTTCATCCTTTATTTTATGAGGCTTTAAAAATTAAAACAATTTTAGAAAAATAATCTCCCACTGGCGATTGCATTACATCTGAAAACAACTTAATTAATAAGTATAAATACCCAAACAAAGTTTTAGGGCAAGATGGGATACTAGTCTTTCATAATCAGACCAAGATGAGAAATTGCAACTTTCACAATACCCGTGATTTGGTACTGAATCACTAAATGTGTTAAGACTTTTCTGGATGCTATCAGTTTCTGAAACAATGACATATGTCAATTAATCTAAAAAGATTCTTAAAGTGAAAAGATTTTTAAATTAAAAACAAACCTATGCAAAAACAATCCCACAAGTATACAAAAAGGGCTCACCAACCCCCCAACACACACACACACTCTTCTTTAACCCTCACACAACCTGACGGTATAGCCCTTTCCACAGATGCTTCTGTGATCACTTCAGCCATGAAGTCTCTGTCTCCACCTAATAACGGAGTTTTGATAACAGATGATCTCAGTCTCATAGAATGAGTCTGTCTCTGCACCATTAATTTAAAAGAACAGCAAACAGTCAAGGGGTACATAGGAACAAAACAACTTTGTTCCGGACAAGGAGTCAGCATTCAGCGTGACACTCATCTTGAACCACGTTCAAGACCAAAAAAAAAAAAAAAAGAAGAAGAAGCTGAGAGCCTGAAAAATGATGATAATATTGCATATTATAACTATGTAGGCCCAATGAGATCTGCCAATTATCTTTCCAAAAGCCTTGCTCATTTTTAACTCCTGTTTCCTTTTGTATGGGAGTTCTGAAAATTCACAAATCTTGAAGCAATGCAGGGAAAAGGAGCCACAACAACTGGGAAGTGCTTGTTAATAATAACTTGTTAGGAGGGAATATAGAGAAACAAAAATTACAGTTCTGAGTCTGTCTTGAGGCACACTGGTTTCAATCAGCCTGCCTCATTATTCCAGAAGCAACATGTTTAAAATCAAGTAGAATTCTTTTGAAGACTCACTTTGAAAACCTGAAGCCATTAGTCTGAACTTTCTTCCTCCTATTTTAACCCTTGCGCACTACCGCCCTAGACTCACACATACTTCGCACACATGGCACTCACACATACATCTAGACTCACACATACTTCGCACACATGGCATATCTAACATTGAGTATTGCTATTGCTTATTATTCTAAGCCCTGCGTCTATTTCTATGTTGTAATTGTAGTCATTTTGCCAACTTCATAAAATTATTTAGTGTTAATGGAATTTTAGGTGGTTTGTTTTTTTTTCTACTGTAGATAGTATTAAACGAGCAGCTTCACGTGTGAAACCTTTGTTTCTATTAAATTATTCTCTTTGCTAAATCTCCCAGTAATTAATCAAAGATACAACATCATCTTGCTGGATGAATCCAGCATAGACTAGTTTTAAAAATCAAACATCTAAATTTAATTTTAGTATACTAAATCCTTTTTTAAAAATCTGTAAATACTCATCTAAATGAGAAGCATATCATATAAATTGAAAAACGTTTAAAGCACTGATTATGTCATGTTTCTAAATAATGCATACTGAGAATATTTTAATTTGATTTAAAAGAATTGGACACAGACACAATGAATTTTGAAATATTTGGTCATAAAACGTCAAGAATACCAAGTCCAAAATGTACTAATTCCTATATTACAAAAAATAAGCTCCTAGCTGGTTGTCTGGATTTTAGAACTGTTTTTCCCATGGAAATAACATAATAAAATTCAGTTAAAATCCCAGGCCAACTCATAACATAGCTAAGACAAAATTAATAGCAGCCCAGAATCCCAAATCCACTTAATACCCTGGAGCCTCAGCCCAAGATTCTGCTGAGCTAATGAGCCTCCTGGGAAATGTACAGAATATGAAGATCATGGAAGCTCCAGTGCCTCTCCCCCCTCCTATGGAAAGGGGAGGAAAGCGGGTTACAATAGAGAATGTGCTGGAAGCAGAAACCTACCATGGGGATAGCTCAGTCAAGAAAGGACAGGAAGAGACAAACTTCATGATACTGGACTTTTAGACATGTTTTGTTAAGGCAAGAGTTCTTACGTTATCAACTTCTTAGGAAGTTTTTCTTAAGTACTATGTAACTTGGGGTATACACCAACAGAGCCAAAGTGAATGAAATGCAGAATGAGCCACCAGGGTCTGCAGCACTCTGAACAGTTCAAGTAGACCTGCTCCAGTATGATAACTGAGATGCGCGTCTCGTGTCTTGGTCTACTTGTTCAAGACAGAGCCTCTATGCCTTTCACGTCAAACCTGTAGAGTGGATGGGTTACCTTAATCTCAAATGTCTCCCTTTCAATAATATGCTTTAATTCCTTCACATTGCAGTACACACACTCTCTTGGTTTTGTGCAGAACACAAGAAAAAAAAAAAGAAGAAGAAGAGGAAGACATAGCCCTTACATTTTAGGCACTCATAATCGATAAAAAAGAAAACACAAACAGCAATAATCATAAAACGCAATTCGACAAAAAAACATAGAATAAGTACAAATTATTATAGAATTCCAAAGGAGAAATGAAAAAAGAAGTGGGGATATGGAAAACATTTCCCGCTCCATTTCTACCTTTAAAATGTTATCTAACAGGTGGTTACGTTGATATATACATACATGAAAATTAAGGGAAAAAACCTACTCGTCTTACCAGCCTCATTTTAAATGCTCCTGGCGTGAGGAAGCATTTAACACATGTCTTGAGGTGGGGAGGCACCTTATTATGTAGCAAAGAAGGAGAAAGCCTTTTTAGGTTGAGGAAATAGTGTAAAGAAGACTTAGAGGCAGGGAAATATATGAAATGTCAAAGAAAAATATGTTTTTCAATTTGTTTGTTTCTTAGATTATGAATAAGGAATCTTAGAAACGGCTTAAAAAATACTAGTTAAGAATATATGGTGAAGGATCTCGAATGTCAATCCGTAAAGGCAGTACTTAATTCAGCAACCAAAAGCTCTTCAAGGTTCCTGAGCAAATTACACTCTAAGAAATGGTTATATGAAAGTGGTTTATTACTAGCTTGCAGATGAAACCAGGAGATAACGGCATCAGTTTTTCTATCATTACAAAAGTTGAGGCAAGAAACCATAAGGGTCTGCATTAGAATGAAGATCATTCAAAAAACCAAAGAGATACAACAGATGCTCCCAGATTTAGCAATAGATTAGGTCTCAGAGAAGGGTTGCTAAGGGAGTGTCACAGATACCTTTGACATCTTGATTCTGGAGGGAAGAAAAATTATAGTAGTGACACACTGAAACCAGGAAAAAGCAACTCTGAAGAATATCTTAGGCTGCAGCCCAGAGGTCCGAGAGAAACTCTCCTAATCAACCTGCACTTAACTGATGCCTCAGGTTAACCTACTCTCACGACTTTCTTCGTAAAAGACACTGAATGACACTCACAGTGAGCTGAATATTCAAAGCTAATAGTCCTCTGAACAGCTGCTCCCAGAAGTTGAGCTGTACTTATTAGATCATGTTCGTTCCCAACTATTTTTTGCCAGTTATACTTCATATTCTAGCTATGAAATTTACTATATTTTACATAACCCAATAAAAATACAAAAGTAAAAGGATATATGGGTCTATGAAAACTTAGTTGAATCATTAGGAAAGTTGTGAATAGAGGTAAATAAAAATAGCTGTTTAATTAGATATGGGTGAGATGATCTTTAATGACTAAATGGTAAAACTCTTAAAAATGAGGATTCTGTGTTCAGATCACTTCAAAAGCAATCTCTCTTCACTCTAAAGGAAACAAAATTAAAAATCACTGAGCTGTATGTAAATTATATCTCAATAAACCTGGAAGAAAAAAATCAATGATGACACTTTATGGGCATAATTTATTCAAAAGAGAAAACACTCTCCAATTAACAAATCTATCCTCAAAGAAAAGGACTTTGTTTTATATCCAAAGATTGGCTAAAAATGTAAGCTTACATTCAGTTCAAATAAAATAGTAGAGACTCCCGGCTCCAGCCATAATGAAGTAACAAATGTTGGACTCCTTCTCTCAGCAAAAGCAAACATATAAGTGGACAAAATACACACACACAAGAAAAACTGTTTTCAGACACTGGATAACTGATAGAACAAACCTTTGATCCTTAGCAGAAAGAAACACAAGAAGTGTGAGCCCCATATTTCTGTCTGACGGCACTTTCCAAGCCACTGCACAGGTAACTGGAACCCTAATAGAGAGCAGTAGCTTCACAAGATAGAAGAGCCATAAAATTTCCCCTCCTCTATTACCACATAGGCTTGGTTTCAAGGTACCCCAGTATCTTAATAATATATGAAGATTTTTAAAAATAAAATAAAGTGCTGTCCTATCCAATGGCTAGAGCCAATGGAATTGTAACTACCAGCACAGGTCCCACTGAGTAAAGCATCAGCTAAATCAGCTTAATTTTAAACTTGTCTGAGATCAGACTTTAAGATGTAAAAGTTGAGCGTCACCTTTTTGTAATACTTACTGAAGTTTAAAATGATGCCACTTTTCCCCTTTGGATTTACTGAATTATACATAGTACTTCCTCAAAGTATCCATCCAATAAGGATACATTCTCGTTTTCGGAAGATGTTTTTGTATAATCTGTGTATCATCTGGGATCTTAATATTAACAGTTGATGATTATTAGTCTCATTATTTTGTTTCCATTGATGGCCACATTCTCATTACACCATTCCTAGGCAAATAGTGACCTTTACCCAGGGACACAGTCACAGCAGGTGCATCTTTTGAAATGAGACTGTCTTGACTGATGCTTTCAACCCACTATTTACCCATGAAAACCTCTCAAGTTAGGAACGAGGGCAGAACAAATAACCTCTCAGAAACCATTCACCAGGTGCTGAGTGTAGTCTAGGTTGGAATTTTCAAGTGTTTGACCGAAATTCACTTTCTGATTCATGCTTTATATTTGCTGAGCAATCAAATTTACAAAAAGATTTGTAGAGTTTTTCAGAAATACCACATGTTTGCGAAATGAGTACAAATCACTTTACAGTAAATGATAAACAGCTCTGTAAAGATAAGATAAAATGAACAGAAAGAAAAACATGCTTATAACACAACAATGAATGGAGTAAGTGTTCCTGAAGCACCCTTTTTTATCTTTCATGTTATGAAGCAAGCCAACAATATCAATAAGTCTTCCTTAAGGTCTTAGTGAGGAAGCAAAATCTTATACATGAAAAATATAACTAATAGAAAAAAATTATATCCTGATCATTGCATGCACTTTTTTTTTTTGCGGTACGCGGGCCTCTCACTGTTGTGGCCTCTCCCGTTGCGGAGCACAGAGCGCAGGCTCAGCGGCCATGGCTCATGGGCCCAGCCGCTCCACGGCATGTGGGATCTTCCCGGACCGGGGCACGAACCCGTGTCCCCTGCATCGGCAGGCGGACTCTCAACCACTGCGCCACCAGGGAAGCATTGCATGCACTTTTATTAAATGGAGGAAAGAAGCTCTCAAGGAAAAGAGCTTCCAGGTAAAGGTACAGTATATAAGTTGAACTTTTGAATGTATGTAGAGGCTAAAGAGGCATGACATCGAAGCTTACACTTGAGCTAGGTGAAGTTTATATCGTTCACAGAAATGTCTTCACACACACACACACACACACACACACACACACACACACGAGTATTCTTAACTACTGAAAATATGTAAATAAGCCTAACTAATTCATAAATAGTAAAACTAAATATGCCTTTCCTGTTAGCCAAACAAAAGCCAGCATATCAACAAAGAAGTTGTATTGTAGAAAGCTATTATTTAATTCTTGATATAGCTAGTAAAATCCTGATAGTTCTGGAGGCATTAGAATTCTATTTATTGTGTCCTCTTAGAACTCTTATGAGTATTTTTTCCAATTCGCTGAGATTTTATTTTTTGGAGGTATAAGTGACCCATTAAAATGCATAGATTTTAAGTGTGCTGTTCAATCCGTTTTGGTGGTCGTATACCCCTCTGTAACTACAACCCAACCAAAATTTGGAAGATTTCCATCAATCCAGCATATCTTGCAGTGTCCCCTTCCAGTCAGTTGCTCCTTGGAACTCAGTCATCCAATGTAACCACTTCCAACCACCCTCTGCCTGATTTTGCCAGAAACAGAATCTAAAAAATCAGGCACACAAATTTCACTGCATGTAATAACTTGTCTCCTCCTACCTACAGTCCATGAGGAATAAAGCTCCAGTACACACACTGAGAAGGTATTTCTGACTATAAAAGAACATCTTGGCAAAATTTTATTTCAGAGTCAGCATTTAGCTCATGTTACTGATGGATCAAGTTACTCAGTCAACTTAGCAGTGTTATTGACATCGAACCAACCTTTTCATTCTCGTAATTAGTTTAAACGCATCAAAAAATACATTGACACCATAGTATGTACAGTTCAAGTTTAAATAAAATCCAACATAGGTTTATATTTTTTAAAATATGCTTTTCAAAGGCACATTTTCTCTTAAGCAATACAGGATTCACTTGTATTTTTAACCTGAAATAGCCCACAATAGATTTTATTTATGACTAGGATTATTAAAATTTAAAATACTCAGAAGGTACTATGATCTTACTTTGGAAAAAAATTAAAAGTTCTCCTTTAATAACAGGGAAAAACAAAATTATACAAGTTCAATTTGATGATTAGACTTCAAATCTGATTTTTTTAGCTTCCAGATGAATAACAAAACTGGTTTAGTTTTTATATTCTTCCCTAAGAGCTAAAAGACTTCTAACACACAAAGCCTAATGAACTGCTTTTCTAACCAAAACAATGGTAAGTTCTGACTTACAGCACTACATTTTTATACCTATGTACTTCTGCTTCAAACAAATGGGAGTTTTAAATGTAAATTAGTTCTCAACTCAAGGTGTTTTTAAATATAACCATAACAAAGATAAATGTTGTTGTAAAGCAAAGCCAGGCACACACAGCAGACGAAGAAAAACGACAGTCTTTCAGCTTCACTTGAACCAACCATTTTGAAATAAGTATCCTAATAACTGGCATATAGAAAATTTTAAGATATGAAAAGTACTCAAAAAGAAAGAAATAGGAATGGGAAACAGAACTAACTGGCAAATCAGGATGTAAATCTGATTTAAATGAGCAACAAAAAAAGAGGTAACATAAGCTTCTAGGAAGTCAGAGGCACCTAAAGGAACAATTTAAAGAATATGAAAAACATGCAAAGAGGTCTATTCTAAAAGTTGAATATAAGTCATCTCATTTTGTGACACAATTTCAACCTAAAACAGACTTCTATGAAGAAAGTGTTTTCTTGTCCTCTTAATAACAAAATGTTACTGCAGTGAATATGGTCCACCTACTTAAAAAGAATTTTTTTAAATAAATAAACCTTTGGGGAAGTTCAGACTAACTTAGGAGATCTTTAGAGAACCATAACATAATTGTTTACATACACACACAAATTGATAACCTGTCAAGGCATCTTCAAAACAGAATAATCTATTTTTAGGGGTGAGGAAGTAATAAATCCAAGTGTAGACTAGTCTTTGAAGACTTTAGGAAATGAAAGGAATGACAAATGAAAATGAAAACTGAATAGAACACAAGTGTGGAGGGGATGTGGGAAAAATTTGTTTGCTTTATAAAGAAAAGACTTGGACATGTTTGTGGGCTAAGCAGGGAAGGTTTAACCCAAGATAAGAAGCTAAAGTTACAGGTGATGATGGGGATAACTATGGAAAAGACGGCCACAGGGCAAGGGGGGAACAGCTTAAAGAATTTAAAGAAAATAATAACTTTTACTATTTTCAACAAAAATTGATTTTTTTTTAAAGAGTGTACATTTTAATAGTGATGAGATCAGTTTGGCACTAAAAAAATGTATTTCCATGAGAAGCTTAGCCCTTGGAGCAAGTGAGAATAAATACTCTAGTTATTTTTACTCATTTAGAGGCACAAATAACTATTTTATGAAACTTCCTCTCTCAAATAGCTGGTCTTCCACAAAGATGGAAGGGTTGAACCATTAATTTCTAAACCTCAACGTAGTACCTAGGCCAAGCACAAATTTTTTCTTTTAAACAACTGAATACCTATGACTAAATCCTCATTTTGCTTAGCAAAAATATATAAATTCTTCAATTTCTGTACTCATTCAATATTTAATTGAGACGCTACTGTCCGGCAGGCACTTGATAGGGCATTACAGAGCTAGGGAGCTGTGACATTACATAAATTAAGGACTGTGGACTGTATCCTGTAGGCAATGAGAATCTTCAGGGGAACTTAAATAGGGCAGTGGCATGATTCCAACAGTGGTTTAACAGAAACACTGGACACACCTGGTGGAGATGAGAGCCTCAGAGACAGTCGTTATAAAGATAAAAAAGGCATTTCTAACCTAGACTCAGCAACTCTTGGTCACAGCTAAATGTGAGTTTGAGCAAGAAAGAGAAGGCAGCAAGTGTGCCTAAGATTCTATTAATATCTCCAGGTTTTCGATATATACATGAACGCTGTTCACCAAGGAGGAAAGTAAGACTTGCTTTCCTGAAGTAAAATGGTACCTGATAGAGAAAAAGCATAAACCACAGACTCAGTAAAGAAAAGACAGGTCTGACACTGAGTTACCTAACTATAATCCTAGGGAGTTCTTACCCTCTGTTCCCTTCAGTGTACATTTTTGGTTGCACGTGTCTCACTGAGCTATAGTGGGTAATGACATGTCTATCTCCCCTACTGAGCTAGAATTCCTCATTCAGCTATGACAGCACAGTCCCTCCATTGACATCCTCCACAGTCAGGCCTCCTGCGTAAGTGTCTACGTTCATTCCTTATTCTCTTGTGCAGAGACCCTTTATTCTAGGCACAGGAAGTATGGATCCTTCCACAAAATCAGTTTCAGTGAATTCCTAGGTTTGTCCTTTCCCTTTCTCTGCGTACCTCACCCTTCTCCATTTCCATGCTCACTTTCCATCTTTTTGTTTTTGGTCAAGACCAGATGAAATTCAGTGGGGACGAACCAATCCCACAACTGCAATCAGTTTGTTTGTTTTTTTTTTTAATATCTTTACTGGAGTATAATAGCTTTAGAATGGTGTGTTAGCTGCTGCTGTATAACAAAGTGAATCCGCTATACATATACATATATCCCCATATCCCCTTCCTCTTGCGCCTCCCTCCCACCCTCTCTATCCCACACCTCTAGGTGGTTGCAAAGCACCAAGCTGATCTCCCTGTGCTATGCGGCTGCTTCCCACTGGCTATCTGTTTTACATATGGTAGTGTATATATGTCCATGCCATTCTCTCACTTTGTCCCAGCTTACCCTTCCCCCCCCCGTGTCCTCAAGTCCATTCTCTATGTCTAAGTCTTTATTCCTGTCCTGCCGCTAGGTTCTTCAGAACCATTTTTTTTAGATTCCATATATATGTGTTAGCATATGGTATTTGTTTTTCTCTTTCTGACTTACTTCACTCTGTATGAAGACTCTGGGACCATCCATCTCACTACAAATAACTCAATTTCATTTCTTTTTATGGCTGAGTAATATTCCATTGTATATATGTGCCAAATATTCTTTATCCATTCATCTGTCGATGGGCACTTAGGTTGCTTCCATGTCCTGGTTATTGTAAATAGAGCTGCAAAGAACATTGTGGTACATGACTCTTTTTGAATTATGGTTTTCTTAGGGTATATGCCCACTAGTGGAATTGCTGGGTCATATGGTAGTTCTATTTTTAATTTTTTAAGGAACCTCCATACTGTTCTCTATAGTGGCTGTACCAATTTACATTCCTCCCAACAGTGCAAGAGGGTTCCCTTTTCTCCACACCCTCTCCAGCATTTATTGTTTGTAGACTTTTTGGTGATGGCCATTCCGACTGGTGTGAAGTGATGCCTCATTGTAGTTTTGACTTGCATTTCTCTAATGATTAGTGATATTGAGCATCCTTTCATGTGTTTGTTGGCAATCTGTATATCTTCTTTGGAGAAATGTCTATTTAGATCTTCTGCTCATTTTTGGATTGGGTTGTTTGTTTTTTTGATATTGAGCCGCTTATATATTTTGGAGATTAAAATATCCTTTGTCAGTTGCTATGTTTGCAAATATTTTCTCCCATTCTGTGGGTTGTCTTTTCATCTTGTTTAGGGTTTCCTTTGCTGTGCAAAAGCTTTCAAGTTTCATTAGGTCCCATTTGTTTAGTTTTGTTTTTATTTCCATTTCTCTAGGAGGTGGGTCAAAAAGGATCTTGCTGTGATTTATGTCATAGAGTGTTCCGCTTATGTTTTTCTCTAAGAGTTTTACAGTGTCTGGCCTTACATTTAGGTCTTTAATCCATTTTGAGTTTATTTTTGTGTATGGTGTTAGGGTGTGTTCTAATTTCATTATTTTATATGTAGCTTTCCAGTTTTCCCAGCACAACTTATTGAAGAAGCTGTGTTTTCTCCATTGTATATTCTTGCTTCCTTTATCAAAAATAAGGTGACCATACATGTGTGGGTTTATCTCTGGGCTTTCTATCCTGTTCCATTGATTGATATTTCTGTTTTTGTGCCAGTACCATACTGTCTTGATTACTGTAACTTTGTAGTATAGTCTGAAGTCAGGGATTCCTCCAGCTCCGTTTTTCTTTCTCAAGATTGCTTTGGCTTGCAATCAGTTTTTACAGCCAGCCATCCAATCTGATTACAGGGAAAGCTCTTCAAATGGTCAATGACAAAGCCATGTGATTTTGTAAGTATTTTTTCATCACCCCTGGTAGAAGATGCAGTTTTAACATTATCTCTTCTGTGCAAACTTTTCTGAGATCTCTTCTGTTATCCCTTGATATCACAGTCACAATTCTATTAGACCACATATCACAGTGCTTCCTATTTGTCTCATGCCAGTCTCCTTATCAACACTAAAACTTCTTGAGTTTAAGGATCATGATTTAGCTCTGCATAGCCAGGACTTTGAAAAGAGTCTGATACACACACACATGTGAAACGCTCAAATATTATGGTATTATTGTGACATAGCCCTCAGCTTTTAAATGCACTTAAAAGTAGCATGCTAACTATGTTCTCTGCAACTCCATTAAGTATTATAATGCTGTCACAAATGTTTGATTTACTTTAATAATATTGGGGGAGGGAAAAGGTTCTGATTAAGAATACCTAACAGTTAGATCTGCTAGACTCACTTTGGTAAGGAAAATCCAAAGTCACAAAAGGGCAGCGTGGAAAGCAATTTGATTCATTCACTACACAGTTACTGAAAACCTCTTCTGTGGCATTACAATCACAGCATCATGTCTGTAAACCGACAGGACCTTAAATATAAGAAACAGTCACATAGTATAAAGTTACATGTCAATTCTTTTTAAAAAGTATTGTTGCAAATTCAGAGAGAACCTTCCTCTGAAACAGTTACTGAAAAAGTCAGACCTCTCTAATATGTGTGTGTGAGAGACAGGTAAGCAAGTCAGATGATGAGAAGTAATGAGAGTCCTAAACAAACACCAATGAAAGTATCAGGGCTTACTGAACTGGAAGGAAAGTCCTATGTCAAGTTAGCAAAGGCTCTGAGAGAACCACAGACCTTATTGTTTATTGATATATTTGTACTTCATCAGTATTGTTACAGAAATTTTTTGGTCATGAACTTACTACAAGTAACAGATTTTCAGATTACCATTCTAAAGAGAGATGAGATTAGCAGTCCAAGTAAAAACCTAATTTTCACCTCTGATGACCCAGCCAGGAGACACCGATTCGGAGAATTCAGGAAGAAGTGGGGACCATATTCCATGATGCCTTAGTGTACATACTTAGGAGTTCATTCTCTCTAAAAAACCCAATATGGAGGCAAAATATCTCTATAAGTCTAGCTTTCTAGCTTTCCTCACCCCCTGTAGCATCAGTACTGAAGACAATCAAATCACTATGACTTGAAAACCCTCATTTTCTGTCTTAAGATTCTCTTCATTAAAGCCAGTAACCCAGTAAAACTGTTACTTATACTCAACTGAGGCCAGTATTAGCTGTATATAATGCCATATTTCTGTGCATATATTTAAGGCAAAAAAAAAAAAGGAAGGAAGAAACTGTGGGTGTGTTTAAAAGCAGTGATTAATACTGTATTCCCATTAAGAGTATTTTCTTTTTTTCAGATCTGTATTTTACTTTAACAGTACTCTTTAAGTTTCAACCAGGTAAAGAATCTTCTAAAAATACCATTTTGTTTACGTATTTGTAAAAATCATAAGCATTAACTCATTCTTATAGCTTTGCATAGTCCAATAATAGTGATTAGTGTAATTTTATAATTAAAGAGATGAAAAAATTTTTGATTTTCAAGGGGGTTGACACAATCCATCACCTGGCTCTACTGCCAACAGTTTCTCTCTTCCTGTTATCTAAACTAGCAGCACCAAGCTGGGAGCAGAATGTATTAGCAGAGGCATCTTTTTTGACTCATAATAGTTGATTTATTAGAGAAAATTCTGTAATTTTTTTAAAAAGTGTATGATTTTTAAACCACAAGTTTAAGATGAGCCTGGTTTAGGAATAACTGTAAACCAAGATATTTTGACATCAAATAATCCAAACTATTTTCCTGACAAAGGAGCACTCATCTAAAAAGATTAATTGGTTATAAATAGTTTTAACGATTTTTGGAAAAAAAAATCAAGATAATTAGTCTTAACCATAGAACTACAGTAGTAACACAGTTCCCACTGGATTACTTTATTCCTCACTGAGAGGTTTTTTTTTTGGTAATGGTTAAATAGGTTCATCTGAACTGGTGATAGCCACCACCCATGTGCTGGCAAATGACCTCATTTTTTTTTTTTCAGGTGTTTAATCATCTTTGTTCAGTGAAGGGGAAAAGATGTTTACAATATTGTGACTTCGTGCTCATTGTCAGATTAATATATTTTGTCATCTAACCTCCTTACTTTCCTACCCTGCTGCCCCACCTTATAAATCATATTTACTCATTAAATCTGGAATAAGTTTTTTTTCCTCTCTCTCTTTGGTTCTTTTCCACATTTTTAATTTACTAAACACTATGACACTGAAATCTTAGGAAGAATGGTGCCAAAAAGCACATATTCTACTTGCTGAAAATAAAAGGAAAACTCCATAAAGAATTATTAATTTGAAAGTGGCAGAAAATTTTGTACCTGCCAAAGTCTAGAGTTCCCCAGGTTTATCTTGTCTAAGAAAGTTACCTTCCCAATCTCTAATTGAGTATAGAGCTTACCTGCTAAAATTGAAAGGAGATACACACAGAAGAAACTTTTGAGGTAACTATTAAAAGAATGTGTACATCAAGAAAACAGGCTCTTTATCATACTAAGTGAAGTAAATCAGACAAAGGCAAATATCATATGATATCACTTATATGTGGGATCTGAAAAAACAGTACTAATGAACTTACTTACAAAACAGAGACAGCCTTGCAGACATGGAAAACAACCTTACAGTTACCAAAGGAGGGTGTGAGGGATCAAAAAAAAAAAAAAAAACACAAAAGTTCTATAACACACACACACTCACTCTATGATTAAACTGTAGGCTGAGGAGGCCTTCACGGTTTTTAGTACAAATTCCTCTTCAAAATGAAGACTCCTTCTTCATACCTTCTTCATCACCAGTGATGGCGATTTCGAAGGTCAGCTGGCTTTATCTTTTGGCAACCAGTTACTGAGTCATTTGGTACTTGGAGCATCAACCCCAAAATACTTAGACTAAGTCTGTTTTCACTTCCAAATGACCACTTTTCAAACATCTAAAGACCACTATCGCATTCTTACTGACATCACTATTCCAAAGTAAATGTGCCATTTAAATCGATTTTTTTAATTCAGCAAGATTTTTATCTTTCAAAAGAAACCAAATTGTTACACCAAAGCAACAATGTGGTGGCTGACTCAAAGGGCATGGGTCCACCGCTGCAACCCAGCCCCACAAAGGCTTCACATAACAGTGGAGACAGAGATGCTCTGAAACATTCCTCAGATTGCTCGAGACTCATCACCGGGCTGATCTGCCTGGTCTAGATACTCTGTTTATGAACTCTCTCTAAAGGATAACAACCATGCCTGGAGGCGAGCGTGATCTGACCAGCAAAGGGGAAGACTCTTTGCTAACACCTCACTCTTCCTAATGCTTAATTCCTACATGGTGTCAGTTTCACTGGAGGCCCCATCACACTGCTTAGTCACTTGAGATAGTCAGTGTGGTGACAAGATGAGTCACCCTCATTCCACATTTACGTAATTGACTTTATGACCCCAATGTAGGATTTCATATTTACCTACATCAAAATCAGATCATCTCAAAGATATATGAAGGCAGGCAATTATCTACAGGGAAGACGCATCAAAGAAACTTCTGTATACAACTTTCTAAGGTTTGCTTATTCAATCACATTGGCTCTTCTCATCTGAAGTGTAGAATGGGAAAACAGCCTTTTAGCTGAAAGCTTCAGACAGTAATTTGGAGCACTTTGACCCTAACTGGAAAAAACCCCCACAAATATTTATTGTCATATATTATAGTTTTCTGTTAGTCACTTAAGCATTACTCTGGCTCTTTCTTCACTTAATAAGAATAGTTTGCACAACTAGAGCCTTATTTTTGACCTTTCAAATATACTTATTTAGTAATTAATGACATATTAATGTTAAAATGGCTAGAAGAAAAACCTGGCAGATTTATAAAGGGATTATTTTTCTATGCATTCGAAAGCCATTTGATTGCATATAAAAATATGTATAAAAGATGTCTAACACTCCAATACAAACTGTAATGTAATTGATGATCATGAGTAAAATTAACACACAAACCAAAAAAAGCACAAGATTAGTCCAATCATCTGCCTTCCAGAACCGTGCTGTCCTCTGGGCTAGAAAGCACACAATTCAGGCCAGACTGTACTTTCAGAAACATTTCCCCTTTTAGCTGTTGATGTATCATAACTATCAGAATAACATTGAGCTTTGAAATAATCTGCTGACGTCATCAATTTTCAGAAGAGAAGGGAGGCTCCTCCCTCAGTGCTCGTGACTAAGGCTATCTGTGTGGAAACAGGCTCCTGGTTGCTAAGGAATCCGTTGGCTCTTGGCTGTCTGTTTCCCACTCTGTTTGAAGCCACAACCTTCTGTCTGCTTGAGATATCATCATTCATCTTCAAATCATAGTGTGTCACGCTTCATAAAAAGAGGTTCTTACTTGAAACAACTTTTAGAGATTCATATCAAGTGAAGGAAGAGTCGGAGTAACGGTTACATGACTAGCATTATAACCATACTTATAAAAGTATAATATTCATACATGTCAACAGTCTCTCTGGCAGTTTTTTTATTTTTATTTATTTATTTTTGCGGTACGCGGGCCTCTCACTGTTGGGGCCCCTCCCGTTGCGGAGCACAGGCTCCGGACGCGCAGGCTCAGCGGCCATGGCTCACGGGCCCAGCCGCTCCGCGGCATGTGGGATCTTCCTGGACCGGGGCACGAACCTATGTCCCCTGCATCAGCAGGCGGACTCTCAACCACTGCGCCACCAGGGAAGCCCTCTGGCAGTTTTTTTAATGGGGCTTCTTTTTTTAATACCAAGGAATCTTATTAGGATTTTTTTGTTTTCCCAAATTCCTACAGTAATACATGTTCATTGTAACAAGGCAAATCATTCAGAGTTGTATTAAGTTCCATCACCTTCCCCCTTCTCACTCCCACCCTGAGATAATCCACTTTACGCCCCTGTGATAACCCATTTTAAAACCTGATGTGTATCATTCCATGTTTTATTAATGTTTATACAGTCTTACACAAAAGTATACACACATAATAATCCCAGTTTTGTAGTACAACTTATTACAAATCTAGGATAATCTTATATTGTTCTGTAATTTGCTTTTTAACTTAACTTTATTATCTTTCCAAGCCAATATACATAGTTTTGAATGGCTACACAGTATTGCATGGTATGAATATAAAATAATTTACACAACCATTCCCTTGTTGATGAACAATCAGTCTTTACCAATTGTTTGCTATAACAATGCTACAGTTAACATATGGGTACATATTTCTCTATATATTTATGGGTTTTATTTCTATAGGATAGATGCGTACATGTGGGAGTGATATGTTAAAGAAAATACACATTCTTACTCTAAAAAAATATTGCCCAATTACTCTCCCAAAAGACAGAGCCAACAGTGTTAGTGTGTCTTCTTTACCTAAACTTTAATAATACTGGATGCTATCAACCTTTCTAAATACTGTCAAGCTAGTGGGTAAAAAACAATCGTATTTTGTAATTTGTACTTCTGTGGGACCGGTTTAAATATTCAAATGTTATTTTGCTGTAGTTCTTATTAAAAGTTATATCCAGGGCTTCCCTGGTGGCGCAGTGGTTGAGAGTCCGCCTTCCAATGCAGGGGACACGGGTTCGTGCCCCAGTCCAGGAAGATCCCACATGCTGCGGAGCGGCTGGGCCCGTGAGCCATGGCCGCTGAGCCTGTGCGTCCGGAGCCTGTGCTCTGCAACGGGAGAGGCCACAACAGTGAGGCCCGCGTAACGCAAAAAAAAAAGTTATATTCATCACCTATCAAGAGACAAGGTATTCTGTTTCTATACTACTTTTTAAAATTCTAAAGGGCATAAACGTTGTATACTATTTGCTTTGTAAATGTCCACGAAACTACAAATGTTAACTTACCTAGAAGATTTAACATTGCAGTTCTATTTTATGAGTTAAATTGTGGATATTATCAGAATTAAACTACAGGATCCTAATTTTTACTCATCTGAACTAAGTGTCAAGCTTAACAATCAAGAGGTTTTGCCAACCCTCTAACCCAGCTACACAGTCAAATTAACAAAATATTAACAACCAAGAGAGTAACCAAAATCAATAGATTATCCCTAAAGGGTGAAATGAGAGTGATAAGGGGACTCCTTTGAATTGGGGGATAGGCAGACTTATCTGAGATGGTAATAATTAAGACCTGAGTATCAAAAAAGAACCAGGCGCATGTGGATTAGGGAGAAGAGGGTACTAAGAAAGCATGGTTAAGGAATAGAAAGGACATGTATCTGAAACACAGTGACTGTAGGAGAGACTAGCAGGATAGTAGGATGCACTGTAATGCATGAGAGTGAAGCAGATTTGAGGATCGGAGGTAGGGATCAAGAATCTTGTTCAGGGCTTCCCTGGTGGCACAGTGATTAAGAATCCACCTGCCAACACAGGGGACATGGGTTCAAGCCCTGGTCCGGGAAGATCCCGCATGCCACAGAGCAACTAATCCTGTGCGCCACAATTATTGAGGCTGCGCTCTGGAGCCTGCGAGTCACACACAGCTACTGAAGCCTGTGAGCCTAGAGCAGGTGCTCCGCAACAAAGGGAAGCCACTGCAATGAGTAGCCCGCGCACCGCAACTAGAGAAATCTTGCATGCAGCCACGAAGACCCAACGCAGCCAATAATAAATAAATGTTTTTAAAAAGTTAATATAAAGAAAAAAGAACCCTGTTCACACATGTGAAGTCTGAGGACTATTATATATCCAAGTGTATGAGAATAAGCAACCCAAGAAATGACTCTGGGTCCAAGAAGGGGCCGGGTACAAAGATAAAGACTGAGGAGACACTGGCGTCAAGATGCCACTGAAAGCCACTGGATTCAATGAGATCACCTAGGGGTCATCCAGAGAAGTGAAAAAAGTCAAAGATTGCCTATACAGAGACATAAATCACAGTTAAGTACCAGATGTTCTTCAAAAATATAGTGGTATTTCACCATGATTGAAAGATAGGACTCTGAAAATTAGATATAGCTAAAGTTTCAATATGCATTATTTTAACAAACCCTACACCGAGTTACTTATAAGGCACAATTTTGATATTAAAATGCCAATAATAGCCCCTAATGTATTTCTGTGAGTTCAAATATTCATGTGGGAGGTGGTGGCATTTTAAGTGAGTCATATTTAAGATATATAGACACAAAACATTCTGGCTTCATGAGAAAACACAGGTAACTATCTGTCACAAAGCCTTAGGTGATGCACACAACATGTGGGGTAATAAAAGAAATTTTTTAAAAGATTTCTTGTGTCAGACAGTAACTTAAAAACACATTTAAGTACTTTGATTCCCATGCCCTTGCGAATGAGCACCTCCTTAAATTTTACATCCCAGGTGCTTCCCTTGCCCCATCCTAGTCTCAGCCCAGTTGACCCCATTTACTTAGTCTAAAAACATGTGTTTCATTTATTCAAATGATTAAAATAATGAAGGTGCATATACCAAATAAAATGTTGACATCTAAAATAAAAAGTCCCAATTTAAGGTTTGAAGAAGCCTTGAAAATTTACAAATGCTATGACCTAACAAAAATGAATTTTAATCTCATAATTTATCTTACATCATGTAATTGGCTCCTGGAGGGTCACTTTTGAAAGTTAAGAAATAATTCAACACTGTACATGATAAAAATCTAATGTATATATAATTTTCAGATCTCTTTACAAGTGTGCTTCCTCTTTCTGGCAATGAAAGTAACAGAAAGATAGACTTTATAAGGAAATTGAAACAAATACACCAAAAAAACCACTCAAAGATCAATTTTGTTTTGAAGCCAGTAAACAAGTACCAGGGATTTCCCAAGTAAGTAGCTGAAACTACCTGATGGCTTGGAAAAAAAGTATTTGTATATTAAACACTAGTTAAATATCTTGATCCATGAATTAGCAATTTTAGCAGATAATCTATTTCCAGATTTGTTAAATGTATTATTTATAATAACATACAGGTATGTTATAAACGTGGAATGTATAAAATCTTGAGTAAATCCCAAGTAATCAATACATAAGGCTTCAGGAGTAATGACTTCATTCTAAAGGAAAATATAATAAACTGAATAAAGGCAACAGTAAAAAAAATAAAAAGTGTAAAACAAAATGGGCTTAAGAAAAATGCAGTTTGCTCAAGTAACAAAACCAGATAACTTTTAAAGATCACTCACATTCCTCAAGTTCTTATTGGCTCATTCATATAATTAGCTGTTTATAGAAAAATCTGGCTTTCAATAACAGCTAAAAAGGTCTTATTTCAAAGTTGAGAAAAAAATTGTACTCTTTTTAAAAATTAAATATTTTCATTCCAAATGTACTGTAATTAAAATTAACTTTGTCACAGCATTTTAAGTCAACTAAATAACCTTCATGATCTAAAAACTTAATTTCAAATTCCTGTCTGATACTTGGCAATAAATAAAAATAGCAAAGCCTATACTTTACTTTTCATAAAGAACTGAATGAAAACTTGAAAAGAGAGAGAATTAAGTACTGTATATTTATTCAACCGTAGAAGAAACAGCTAGCACATTTTTAATGTCAGATATGTAGCTATCTCATCATTCAATATGGGCGAGGTAAATAAAACTAAAAGAAATGTAGCTAAGATTAAAGAAATACACTCATTAGAAAATAAAACAATGATCAAAGTAATAGAATTCACACATAATTAAAGAGGAATGAGAGGCCATGGACAGAAAAAGCCTGTAAAGACAGAAAACATCAACAAATAAGAGGCACACTTACACTGAAGGCAATGTAATCATTATTAAATTCTGAGTTTGAAAGAAAAAGAGTCTTACTTACCTGAGGGAGGAACATACACAATATATAAAGCAAATAAGAACAAAAGAGAACTTGGCTTCCATTTCGAATGACAGCTCCACATTCGGCCTGAGTGAAACATCCTGTCATGGAAAAAAGCAACAGTCAGGACACTTAGATTCAGTAAGGCATTCGGTTAATAAAATCTGTAGGTTTCCAGCAGGTACTGGAAAATAGGAACCTTCAGATTCAGCCTTGCTTCCAAATAAAAAAAAGAAACTTTGAAGATGATAAACTAAGCATCCCCTTTAAGCTAATTAGGCAAAAGAGAAAAATCCGTGCATTTTATTTGTCACTTGGTGGCACCTTCCTTATCAATGAATATATAATAGGCGATTTCTTCATGAAGATGGGGAAGTATTCAGATAATACAAGATAAAAATCACCTATAAAAAAAAAACTATTTTGGCATCAACCTTCAGCATCACCAGTCACATGCCCATCTGAGTAGCAAGAGGATGTTTTTATCAACCTCTTCTATAATCTCCCAGAAATTTAGGCTCTAGGGAAACGTTTTCATTTTATAACATCTGCTGCTTCACAAATGGAAATATTTAAATTAAAATGCCCAAACTTTCTTCCTTCCCCTAAAATTAAGTACAGAAGCACTAACATTCTAAAAAGATTAATTTCTTTATATATAATAGCTATCAAAGTTTTTAAATGGCTAGTAAACACCAAGTATTATAGAAACTAATAAATGACATTAGATGGAGAGGTGCTGCTTTGAAAACTCTCAAATAATTCTCCGTACAAGAGTCTCATTTTTTTAAAAACATTTTTAAATTTTTATTTATTTATTTTTGGCTGTGTTGGGTCTTTGTTGCTGCACGCAGGCTTTCTCTAGTTGCAGTGAGGGGGGCTACTCTTCGTTGTGGTGCGTGGACTTCCCATTGCTGTGGCTTCTGTTGTTGCAGAGCACCAGCTCTAGGCGCACGGGCTTCAGTTGTTGTGGCACGTGGGCTCAGTAGTTGTGCCTCGCAGGCTCAGTAGTTGTGGTGCACGAGCTTAGTTGCTCAGAGGCATGTGGGATCTTCCTGGACCAGGGATCGAACCCATGGCCCCTGCATTGGCAGGCAGATTCTTAACCACTGTGCCACCAGGGAAGTCCAACAGTGTCATCTTTAAACTCACAATTATACTTAATGATTTAGATGGGGACATACATATTATCTTGGCTTCAGACAGTGGTGTGATACTTTTCATTGACTCAGCCCTATCAAAAAAGGCAAACCACTGAAGGGGGCAGCAGCTGCAAAAGTCAGTCACAAAAAGATGAACTGGTGAGCAGAAGAGTCATGAGGCAGGAAGAACAGGTGAGTAGCAGTAAGAAACCTCCAGATCTTAAAATCCCCAAAGAGAGTTACTTTGATTGTAAGTGGTAATCGAGAGTCATTTTATTTCTAAAAAGAGGAGCAACTAATAAGATACTTTAGGGCCACAGTAATAACTTTTTTCCTGAAGGTTGCTTATCTGGAATAAAATGTATAATACTAAATAGAAAACCAGAAAGTTGTAAGAGAAATACTTGAATAAGCAAAAATAGACATCAAACTGATTCTTGCACTTGCCTTAAGCCTGCATTTTCAATCTGCCTTTTACTGTTAGAGACTACTTAAGTTACAAAGAGAACAAGATCTAGAGTCAGACAGACCTGGGTTTGCTACTTATGAACTATGTAACCTTGGAAAATTGACTTCACCACCTTGTGCCTCCTAGTTTTCACCTGTAAAATAGGAACAATAGAATCTAGTCTACGGAGCAGCTGGATGATTAAATCAAATCATGTCATTTAAGAAATATGCCTAACATTCAGCAAGTACTCAATAAATATTAGCTATTTTTATTTTTACTACCATCCTGAGCATTCTAATATAAGTGTGGTTATTCTGTCAACAGCAAAGCCAAAAGAAAGGACTGAACCAGGAACAGATAATAGGATCAATGTTATAAGCCAAAACCAATCTATTCACTTTGTGGCTACTTCTGGGATCCACTTAGAACAGAGAAGAAATGGATTATTCATGTATGTCATTATTACAGAAATTTAAAATAGTATCTGATACTCAGGACATGTTTTTATATTCACCAAACTACAAGCTCCAGCATCATGCAACTCCTAGGGGAATTTCTACATGAGAAAAAGGCTACGTCCTAAAGAGCATTTTGGCACAACATTGTAAATCAACTATACTCCAATAAAAATTTTTTAAAAACAATAATAATAGAGGATTTTTGTATGGAAGGTATGTTTTCAAATACATCCATCCAAAATATTTGAAATTAAAATCAGTGTTACTGTTTACAAGAAGCAAGATGTTATAGTGAGTCATTAATAATAACGTAATAATAATGGATGTGAACTCTGGAATAGCACGTAGTTACATCCTGGTGCTTCTGTTTACCGTGTGCTTTGGGGGCAGGGTCAAGTACTTAAACTCTGAGCCTATTTTCTCTTCTGTAAATAGAATATTATCCACCAAAAAGAACTAGATGTAACATTGCATGGAACTTAGTGAGTGCTTTAAAAAGGGTAGCCTGTAAATTTTTGTCACATGGAAAGTTCACTTTTTTGGAAGAATGGGTCCATTTCCCATTGATGCTGGATGAATGAGGTGTTTCCCATTCGTGCTGGGGATGAATGAGTGTACTTCTGAAACAAAAGAACAATTATATATTCAAAGAAGTTATCATCTAAAGGACCAAAGATGAAGTCTAACCTCCTCATTTCACCGAGGAGGAAACTGAGGCCCAGAGGAATAAAGGGGCAAACCAGTGAAGCCTGGCTGCCAGCCTTATAGATATTAATAGAAGGAAGTATCAGCCCAGGAGAACTCCTAGCCTCTTAATCTTTGTGGCGCATGACGATCCTCCGTTATCAATATGTGAATAGTGGCCTCCTCTTATGTTCCCGTGCTCTCTAAACAATACTCAGGGAATGATGTTCATTAGTTTGGCGACACTCAATACTATTTCATGTGCTCGTGCAACTTTTTTTTGCTATAAAAGGTTCTGACACTTAGGAATTCCATATTCACTCCTGAAGCTATTTTATAAAAGCTGCCTGCAATCCTGTCAGACAAGAGCTGCAAAGGACAACCAAGGGCTTAATGCATTCCAGTTCTCAGGACTCCATCACTTTGTACAGAAAAGGAACCCAGGACAGGGCAAGAACTTGTAACCAACATAAACCACCTTTCATCCACTTTACTGAAGAACAGAAACAAATAAAGAATAGAACAGAGGAAGGAAAGCATTGTATGTCTTCTCAGGGGACCAATTAGCAAAGACACATCCCTGGGATTTAAACAACTTTCTCACAAGAATGGAAAATCCTGAACAGGGTTACTAAGGTTCTAAACAGGAACTACAAAAAACACAGGACAATTTTGTGTCACTCAAGTTGTGGCCTCAAAGTTCTATTGAAAAGAATAAGAATATTTTTTAAGTAGAAAGAGTCATAGATTTCTATAACCTGAAAAGAATCTAAAAGTTATGCAATAAAACCTATCATTTCACAGATGAAAAAACTATGATGTTAAACTACTTGCCCAAGATCACATAATCAGTGGTGTCAGAGCCAAAAAGACCCCCTGTGTCACCTGCCTTCCAACTCAACTGTCCTTTTTGAGAAACAAGCTACTACTCTATTGCAAACTCACTCTCCTTTTCAATGAATATAGGCTACAAGATACAAAATACTTAAATCCTGTGTCAGAAAGCTTTAGAATTCAACCCTTTTATAGGAATTGTTTTAAATGTCAATATGACTCCTTGTAGATGTCATTTAATCCAAATGCATTAAAGTCTAAAAAACCTACTGTCTTCCATCTCTTTACTCCTACTGACTCCCCTAAAAGTCACAAAGAGAAATTAGTGAAGAAATTTTGAAATTGGTGGAGAAATTAACATGGTACTAATTCTCTTAATATCAGCAATAGTCAGAAATAACTTCATTCTCCATACACCAACTGTATTTCTATGGCAAATCTTTTCAGAAAGGGACATGAGGAGTAGCACAGAGAATACCTTAATTCTTCCAGAGTAAAAAGAATGGTAATTTGGTTTATTCAAGCCTGCTTACAATTTTGTTTCATTTTCTGGTTAAAGATCATGTTCCTGAGCCTAAACAATGAATAAAAAGAGAAGTGCTATTCTATTACTCATTGTAACTTCTTTTATTAAGTTGGGTTCACCCTCCCCACTTCAAAAAGGCGGAAAGATTTATTCTTCAAATCTGCACAAATCTTGACCCTTATTTGAGCTATAATGTACATAACTGGCTTTACCATAAATGAAATTAAAAGGTAATCGTGAGAAATACACACACACACACACACACACACACACACACACACACACACAAATACATGTAAAACTGGGAAAATCTGAAAAAGAAAGGTGTATTGTATCAATATCCTGGTTGTGATATTGTACTTTAGTTTTGCAAAATGTCACCATTGGGAGAAACTGGGTAAAGGGTACGTGGGCTGTCTCTGTATTATTTCTTAAAACTGCATGTGAATCAACAAATACCTCAATTAAAATTTCAATTAAAAAAGTAAACCCTGAAGCCCTGATGAATGTAAGTTACTTTCAGATGGTTCAGTAAAAAAATGTGTGTGTGTGTGTGTGTGTGTGTGTGTGTGTGTGTGTGTGTGTACGTACGTACAGACAGCGGAGGGGAGAAGAGAAGAAGAAAAATGATAAAATGAATGGGGTAAATATTTACAATAAGTGTTTCTGTGTAAAGAGTATACAGCTGTTCTTTGTGTTATTTTTGCAACTTCTCTGTAGGTTTAAAACTATTTCTAAATAAAGTTAAATACACACATACACATTTACACTGAAGGGTATCAGTGTTCATCTGATGACACTTTCATCACTACTGAGTATTATTGCTTTAATCATTGCCAGTTTGATAGAAGAAATAATGTCTCATTTGGATTTCCTTTGTTCAGATTGGCATATTCAAGTCATTTGTATAGTTTTCCATTATAAATAATTTTCTTTCTAGTGATTTGTGATTTTTTAACCAATTCAATACTAAATATGTTAAGCCTTGTTCATATCTGCTATAAATGTTTTCAATACAGCAATATTAAAGTTTTCCTTAAGGCATTCCAAATAATTTCATCCTGAGGAATGCTCATAAAGGAAAGTAAGATGACACTTAAGTAGCACACTCAAGTTTTATTGGCATTTTTACTTATGATTGAAATGTCCTTTAAATGTTATCACCCCAGTCACTCAGTGTGCTTCTTAATGTCATCCAATGTAGGTAATGTAATAATGTCATCCCATTAGAAATGAAGTGGAAAGATGTAGTTTTGGCCCAAGCATGCCACACACACTGAACAAAGTCTTTTCCTATTTAGTCTAAAGTCTAAATAGTTTCAAGAAATTTTTGATCATCCCATCAGAGATGTAAACTCTTGTATGACATGGGCAGTCAGAAAAATGGTTAGGTTTAAGGAAGTGGTTATCAGTTTATTTTTAATATATAAACTGATTCTCTTTCAAATCATTATTTCCAGAAATCAGAGTGACATGCTTCTAGTTGGGCAGTAAAGCTACAAGCTTCTAATATTTCCCATAAGCCAAGAGACAATAGCCTCATTCACCATTCACATTGGAAAAGCACAATGTCATGTAATTTATATAAGCCATAAATGGAACAGTAGCTTCATGCAGCTTGAGACCAATTAATGCAAGTCTTGCTAAATCTATTAAATTTCTTAGGGTATGAAAAATATGCAGTCACTACAACTCCAAAGTATATTTATAAAGTCTGTAATTCCAGAACTTGAGTGTAACAATATATACTCTATCCACAGGAGTAGGCAGAAAATATACTTGAATAATTTGTGTATTTGAATCTATCAAAATTAAAATTTAAAAGGTAGATAATATAGTTTATGTTTTCCTTTTGAACGTTTTTCAACAAGATAGTAGGAATCTTTACCTTGGAAAGGTTGGTATTACTTCCATATACTCTAACATACTAATATCTAAAAAGAATCAGATAATCTTAAACCATTCCATATGAATTATAAACAGCAAAAGGGAAAAAAGAAACAGTTATAATCTGGCAAGAAACGGAAAAACTTTCTGTCAAAATAGTTCAATAAAGAAACTCAAATCAGGGTATTAAACTCCATAATTTTATGTGATTAAATATTCATGCTTTTACTATATAATGACATGAGATTGTTTTAATCATATAGAATTCAAATGGACTATATAACTTAATTTCATAGCCAGAAATTTTTTACATCACTTGTTGATCAGTTTCACATCTTTTATTTTAAAACCTGGTATTCATATTTTCTTCATGTGTAACGTAGTTTTTTCCCCATAAGATTTAAATCACCTAGGAAAGCTGAAAGGAAGCTAGACAAATATCTGCTGTTAAAAACCTTACTATATTTTCAGAAAAAACTGAAGTTTAAAACAAACTCACATTCATTCAAAATGTGTTGCCTGTATATGAGAACAAGTCTTATATGAGACTGTTGGCTGTATCCCAAAATAAATTCTTTCAGGTTATACCTTGCTAATTCCACTGGGTAAATGGAACTTTAAAACTCACAGGTGTGGAATTACTTCACATGCAGTTTAATAAAAATAAGTGGTTTCTGTCTAATTATACTGCTCACTACCAGGAACAGAGCTGCCAAGTGCTAGGCTTCTGGGCACTAACCCTTTTTCCTATTTTGAAAATGTGTGCTGGAGGGAGGGAGGCAGACGGTGCAAGGAATGGACAAAGGCCTGAGGGGCTTGTCTCTTCCCGGGTATTACACTGGAAGAGGAAATTTAAGTGGAAATAAATAAGGCTCCAGAAGGTGGGGGAGGGAGGGCGAATATCAATTTCTAGAAACTCTTGTATATTAGTGGAAGGGAGTAAAATGTCTGCCCAAGATTAAACAAAACACCAGAGGGAAAATTACATATTACAAGAAAAGGTAACTTCTGAGTTGGCCACAATAATAAGCTTGGTCCTTCAGAGAACAACCTTCCTTTTTCCATTCTGGAAGGCTAGGGGGTGCTCGGTGGCCCTTCCGCAGGGTCGCTCTGAGGCACTTCACCACTTGGATGACAATTCCAGAGGCAAAACCCATTAGGTTTCTCTAAGCGTTTCATCGCCCTATACCCCCCACTTCAACTTCTATACAAGACCCATCACAGATCCTATCACGTTCAATGACATCTTCTTTAATTACTTTTTAATCTACAAAGTACACCGTGAACCTTTTCTGCGCGCTTTTTTTTTTAAAACCATTCAAATAACCCAAAGATCCAAGAATAACTTCTACAGTCAAGGGTGGCAATGTGTAAAGTCAACATTTTCTCGGCATACTAGTACCTTCCAAGCCCCCAGGTGCTGATCCAGGAGAGCGGCTTCTTGGCAGGGCGAGGCCCCTGGATGGAGCAGCCGCGCGGGTGATTCCTTGTTTAATTTGAATCCAAAACCTTTTCCCCATTCTTGAAGCCCTGCCCTTTTTATTATGCTTTACGCCGCCCAAACGTGAGGTTTACCTCTCGCTGGAAAAAAGCCAGCGGCACACACTTGTCACAGCTCCGGCAGGCAGCAGCAGCTCAGTGCCTCGAGGGGCCAAGGGAAGACAAACCGGTTTATTCCGTCAATGCGGTTGAAGTCCTTACAAAGCCCTTGGGGTGGGGCAGGGGGAGGCACAGGTAAAGGTGTGAAGGAATTCTGAGCTGAAAGGGGGGACTTACATGTCGGCATCACTGCGCTGAGGTCCCCAGGGGCCGCGCGGTCATGCTCCACCACCTTCCCCGGCTCTGCTGCTCCGAGTTCCCCGATGGAGCCGCCCTGGCGCCTGGGCCGAACGCGGCGGCCGAAGCCTTCTTCACGCTCTTTCTGGAGAGGTCATCGGGGCTTCCCGACAGCCGCTCCTAGCCGGCGCTCGGGGTGGCGCAAGGTGGACGGCCGGCTCCGCGGAGTTCAAGTGCGGGTCGCGGCGGCCAGGGGGCGGGCGGGGCGGCAGGTTCCTCCTTACAGAGAAGTTGGAGGAAAGTTAGGGCGAGAACGTTGAAGCTTAGCGGCTGGGTCTGCCTTCGAGCTGGTGCTGGGTGCTCGGGGTACCCCGGGTGCTCCCAGGGCGGTGGGCGGGTGGGTGAAGGGGTCCGTTTCCGTAGGTCCTCGGCCCCGCTGGCGCGCGGCGGCACGTGGTCACCCCCTTTGTGGCTCTCGTTTCCCCCCCTCCCCCGCCGCGGGCTCGGGCTGTTCCCGCGGCCCGTCCACCCGGCCCGCGCTTCCGGCGCCGAGGCTCTGCCCGGGCAGCGGGCTCAGGTGCTGCTGCCCTGGCGGCGCGCGGCGTCTGGCCGGGCCCCGCGCGGCCCTGGGGCGGCCCCAGCCTCGGTGCTCGGCGGCGGGGACCGTCCCGTGGGCGCAGCCGCCCCACCCAGGATCCCGCCCCGGGGCAGGAGGGAGAAGTCTCGCTGCGGGTTGGGAGAGGCGCTCCCCAGACTGGCAGCGAGGGGCAAGCTGCGGGGGCCGGAGGGAGTGGGAGACTGGCTCCGGGCCCCGGCGCGGCTGCCAGCCGGCGAAGGGGGCGGGGCGGGGCAGACCCGGAGGTCACCCGAAAGCCGGGCGCCCTGAATCCGCGAGACCCTCCTCGCGAGAAATGAGCAGCTCGGAACGCCCGCGGGGATGTGGGCACCTTCTCCTTGCTCGCCGGGGTGCTGCGCTGCCAGCCCAGCTGGGTCTGCGCGGGACCCCTCCGCCAGGTTCCCGGGCCACTGCCTTGCTTTTCTTTTACTTTTCAGTCGCTTTTTTTTTTTCTCCTCCTCCCTTTTCTTACATCTCTCTCTCCCCTCTCCCTTCTTTTGTTCTTTTTCTTTCTAATAATCAGAGCGAAGTGAGAACTGTCTGTCTTCACAGCACACTCAGACCCCCCATACCATCACCACATCTCTTGGTCTCTGCTGGGGTAGAAGGGGTGAGAGTCCCTCAGCCCCCCCCTCCAACCAAGGATGAAGACCAGCCTTAAGAGGGGGCTGAGCAGGCGGCAGTCGCCATATACCTATGCTTACCACCGCGCCTTCCACAGAAATACACCCACTATCTTCTCCCACTGATTTGTTGACACGTGTAGTTCCATCCTTTTGCCTTAGAATTTTGTCTTCTGTTGAAATACATCTAAATACCCCAAGGAGTGGAAACACTTTAAAGCTTTGCCATTGCCCTTGGTTTGGATTGTTCAGATCGCTTCTGGAAAGAAGCATTTGTGCTGTGATATGAGGTGGAAACAGCCTGAGAAATCTGAAAGTGGGTGCAGAGGGATTCAGTGAAAGCCAAAACTTGGCAGGACTAGTGACAAACTGATTGCTCCACAGTTTGGCCTGGGATCCTCCTCCTTCAACCCTCTCCTGCTGCTTCACTGGGACTCTGGGATAGGACTAGATAAGTCATGCTTCCTTTTAAAATCTGCACCACTTTAAAAAAAAAAATGAAGGGATATTAACATGGGGCTGAGTAGATATTCACCTAACATTCAGCAGGATTGATTTGCAAATGCAAATCCAGTTACTCAGTAGGGAAAGTCCACTGCCTGGCCTCCAGTGCTCCTATAGAGTCGCTGCCTGGCAAAGGGATCTGGACACACCTCCTTGGAAATGAGAAGAGAAAAACAAGGACTCAAACTCTCAAAGACGTTCCCTTCCCCTTCGGAATCGCCAGTTAATCCATGAAAATGCTGGAGGCAAAACCGAATGCCAGTGCTGTATGCACATCCAGAGCCAGAGCAGCCCGGCTTGAACTGTGAACATGCACACACACGCATCCACACACAGGGCACACACAGAAGTGCCAAAAAAATGCACATAGCATTGATTGGCTATTGATAGAGAACAGTTGGGGTGGAAAAAAAGAAGTAGAGCAGGACTTGAACACAGACAGCTAGCTACTTGCACAAAGGACGCTGGAACACTGCCGCCAAATCCAGAGGCCTGAAAATCCAGGGTGTGTTCTTTTTGTGACTTTTATCAATATTTACTCTGATGACTAAACCATATGATTAATAGAGACATTGAACTGTAGCACTTAAGGGAAACTTAAGTTCTAGTGTCTAGTCCTCTCATACTACAGACAGGGAAATGAGACTCAGAGATGTGAGAGCTGTACAAACTAGCTGGAAGTGACTGGGAACTAGGACCCAGGTCTACAGATTCAAGTGACCAGAGGCTAGGAACCAGGTCTTGCAATTCAAATCTGTGTCTATTACACCAAACCGTCTCAAGGGAAGTTAAGTTCCACTCATAGAATATTATTAAAGCAAAAAACATTTATTATTCCGCAGTTCTCAGGTTCAGGAATCTGAGCACAGCTGAGTACGGTGTCTCTCATGAGACTGCAATGAAGGTGTTGGCTAAGGCTGTGGTGTTACCTGAAGGCTCAGCTGGGGAAGGATCTGCTTCCCAGCTCATACATGTAGTTGTTCCACTCATAGAATTTTAAAGCTAAAAGAAACCAGGAAACACAAGGGCAAAGAAAGAAATATAAATAACTGAATTTATCAGAGTTCTCCAGAGAAACATAAACAACAGGATGTGTATATGTATATAGAGAGGTTTAAGAAATTGGCTCACATGACTATGAGGTGCCAGTCCAAAATCTACAGGGTAGGCCAGGAGGTTGGAGACTCAGGAAAGAGTTGCAGTCACGTCCAAAGGCAGTCTGCTGGCAGAATTCCTTCTCGGAGGAGGTCAGTCTTTGTTCTATTCAGGCCTTCAACTGATGGGATGAGGCCCACCCACATTATGGAGAGTAATATGCTTTACTCAAAGTCCAGTGATTTCAATGTTAATCTCATCTAAAAAACACCTTCACAGAGACATCCAGAATAATGTTTGACCAAGTATCTGAACACGAAGGCCCAGCCAAGTGGACAGATAAAATTAGCCATCGTAGTAGCGGAAACAAATGTACATACATCTAAAAGACAGGAGTAGTATACTTAATGTGCTCTTATATGTTAAATAGTCATAAACTTATGTACTAATATTGCTATACAATTACATGAATCATAGCTAAAGTATTTCAAGAAGCCAGTGCTTTCGACTGGTCAGTACATCAGTAAAATCTGTGTATTTTGATACTTCTGTCCTTAAACTAAGGATTTGTTCACTTTCTTCAAAAGGGAAATGGAGTGTGTAGAGGCGAGTACACTGTCTTTTAATGCAACAACCTGGGTTTAAAACTTGGTCCTGTAGTTTACCGGCACTATAAACTCTGGTAATTTACTATGTAAACTACATAAGGCTAATCTGTAATAACACTTACAGTGTTTAGTTCATGAGACCATCAGGCAGACTCAGTGAACTAATGGTACAGAGCACCCAGCATATTTCCTGGAATTTCATAATATTGGTGGGCCTCCGCCTGCCCCACATATCATCCTAAAATGGAAAGTACGAGGCCACATTCCTCTGCATACAGGAATCCTCTGACAGAATTCCAGACATAATGAATATTGAACATCTGCTTGAATCCTTAGCACTGAAGAACACTCAACTAAGAGAAACTTCCTCTTTCTGTTGATTGGATCAAACAATCATGCCATCAACTTCCATTCAGAACAAGGACATGCTATCTTCCACAAAAAGCCTTTCAAATCTCTGAAGACTGCTATCATCTCTCCCTTCAGCCTTCCCTTATTCACTTTTCACAGCCCCAGTTATTTTAACCGTTCAATGCCAGACTTCTCACTACCTGTGTGATTCACCCTTCCCTATTGACACATGAGTCATTATCAGCCCTCTTGACAATGTACTCAAAGTGGATTCCATACCTCCCCCATGATGAGTGGGATCCTTACCTTTCCTGAACTAAAGATTACTTTTGTGTAAATAAAAGTTAATATTGACCTTTTGAACAGCCATATAAGATATTTATAGTTGGGATAGGAGTAGCTTTTATTATATTGATCTTCTACTGTGTGCCAAGGAGTGTATAAATTTTATTCTAACAAATCAAAGTTGTTCAAGGCATTACCTTAATCTGTAAATAATTCAACCCAATTTTTGTTTTAATCTCTCCTTCTGCCTTAATCAATCGTATCCCTCCCCTTTCACGAGGCTTGTTATTTTCTTCGGCTGGGGAGGTGGGGCAGGGAGTGAGGTGCAGAAGGAAAGCAGTCTTTGACTTATCTGTGTCAGCAGGTACCAAGCTGTCTGCTTATCGGTTCACACAGGTTATCGGTGAAGGTCCTCCAGGTTTATGGCTCTTTCTTGACTCCCTGATGGGCCACAACTGTCCATCAAGGAGCCCTTCTCTCTCTGGGACCTTGACTCCTCTCTGGGTCTCTAACTGGGAGGCAGGGTGCAGGAAACCACTTAACTCCCTGCTCTCAGGACCGCCCCCCACCATCTCTCTTCCTTCCCTCCAACCTGAGAAGGGAGAGATAGCTTCTCTTTCTCTGCTGTGTCTCAACTTTTTATCTGTACCTCAGCTCCCCTCCGTTCTCTTGGTGCTTAAGGTTATGAAAAACATGGGAATGTCCGGAAGGTCCAGTGGTTAGGACTCTGCACTTTCACTGCCGAGGGCGCAGGTTCAATCCCTGATTAGGGAACTGGGATTGAACCTGCATTCAAAAAGTCATGAAAAACAAATGCAGACATCCTGAATGCCTTCTATTTTCTCCTCTGCCCCACCATTTCCAGAAGCTATGAGCATACACCCACTCGAAGACCGAATAGGGAACAGGAGAAGGGGAAAAAAGCAGAGGAAGAAAGGAAAACAAAAAATCTCACAAAAATATCATGCCTCCCCCAATTCAATTTCTTCACAAATGATTATTATTCCTATTTAAAGACAAAATTAAACTTCAAAATGGTTATGCAAGTTACCCAAGATCATGCAACGAGCAAGGGGAGGCTGAGCCCATACCAAGATCTGAGTGACGGCTTTGCCCTCATGGCCTCTCCTCATGTTGGCCCAAGTGTTTTCACAGGAGCTGTGCCCAAGTCAGAAAGCCCATCCTGCCTAATGCACTGGTCTGAATCCATGGTCAGGTTGCTGAGTACATCTTATCCTGTTGAATTCAATCCAGTGTATCAGTGTGAAGAAATTGATTCCTTCATTAATCCTGTTAACAATCTTTTCTAAGTTTTTGCTACATGCAAAGTTAATAATTATGTTTCCTGTATTTGGAAGATTTACATAGAGTTTCTAGTATACAGTCTGGTCAGAAGAAATGCATGGAAAAAGACATATAGGGAAATGCAAGCATAGAGGTGTTTCTGCTATTGCATTATCCAGTTTTCAAAAGCACTCCAAAGCTGGCTTTCACTAGGTGGGTGGGTATTCATTAATGTTTCTGAGAATCCAATTGTATATATATAATACATTGCTTTTGTAAACTTCACAGTTTCAAAAACTGGGAAACACTCCTGAATTATATAAGAAAATCAAATATGGGAAGAAATGCAATAATGAGAGCTATATTCATACAGGTAATTATTAATTGCCCTTTTCATTCATTCATTTATTCATTTGGTAAAAATACTGATCACCTACTATATGACAAGTATTGTTCTAGGCACTGTCATGACAGCCGTGAACAAAAATAAAGTTTCTGCATTTGTCAAGCTCATATTCCACTTGTAGTGGGAGGGGAAGTAGATAGTAAAGTAATAAAAAAAATAGAAAGAGAGAAAGAATATAGATGGTGATAAGCTCCATGAAAAAATAAAGCAGGAAGAGATTAAAGAAGATAGGGGTGTCAGGTGTTATTTTCTACAGAGTAGTCATGGAAAGCCTCTCTGGTAAAATGTCATTGTAGAAGAGATTTGACTGAAATGGAGAATAGAGTCAGGCAGTTGTAGAAGGGAAGAGTTTCCCAGACAAGAAGAACAAGCAAGTGCAAATGCTCAGTGGCAGTATGGACTTGTCCTGCGTACCAGAGCAAGGAGAACCGAGAGGCTGAACTTGAGGGAAAAAAATGGAATGTGGTCTGAGAGACAGCAAAAGGCCAAATTTTATGCCTAGTGGGCAAGAAAACAAGCTTTGGATTTTATTGTAAGATAAGTAGTCATTGTAGTAATTTTGAATAGAAAAGAGCACAGTCTGGGGCTTCCCTGGTGGCGCAGTGGTTAAGAATCCACCTGCCAATGCAGGGGACACGGGTTCGAGCCCTGGTCTGGGATGATCCCACGTGCCGCTGAGCAACTAAGCTCGTGAGCCACAACTACTGAGCCCACACGCCACAACTACTGAGCCCCCGTGCCTAGAGCCTGTGCACCACAACAAAAGAAAGCCACCGCAATGAGAAACCTGCACACCGCAACAAGAGAAAGCCCGCATGCAGCAACGAAGACCCAGCACAGCCAAAAATAAATAAATTTTAAAAAATAAATTAAGGAAAAAGAAAGAAAAGAACACAGTCTGGCTTATGCATAAAATAGACTCTAGGGAGTTCATAAGCATAAGTAGAAGACTATTTAGCAGGCTGCACAATCAAAAAAAAAGAGATAATGATGGTTTGAACTGTGGAGGTAGAAAGGGAAGTGGTGAGAAGTAATTGGACGTGGGATAGTTTGAAGGAGTTTTGCTGATAAACTGGATACGGAGCATGAGATAAAGCAGAGACAAGGTATACTCTGGGCTTTTCACATATACAGCTGAGTGAATGGAGTTACTAATAACAGGCTTGGAGAAGAATGAGGGAAAAGCACGTTTGAGAGGGAAAAAACAAGAGTTCCATTTTGGTCATGGTTAGTCTGAGATGTCTATTAGACCTTCTAACACATGCAACTACCACACTGCCTGGAATATATTTGGTGCTCAATGAAAGTTAATTAATTAATTAAGCAAGCAAGCATTGCATTCTAAGGTTTTACCTGAGATCAATGCCAAGCTTCTTTAGCAAATTGTTTGTAGAATAAAATTTCATAGAGGAGTTGGAAGTTCAGTTAAGTCTTGAAGAATGGGTTAGAGTGACAGCAAAAGAGGCAAAGAGTAAGAATTTGAAGCAGGAGAACTATTTTTAACAATGTAGGGAATCCCTGGTGGTCCAGTGGTTAGGACTTGGTGCTTTCACTCCTGGGGGCCCAGGTTCAATTCCGGAGCAGGGGATTGAGATTGAGCCGGGGATTAAGATCTTGCAAACCACCTAGCGCAGCCAAAACAACAACAACAACAACGTAGGAATAAATATCTGAGGGTAAGTGGGCAAACAGTCTGGATGCATTTGTCAATTCTAGAAAAATAAAAGCTAATTGCTGGTAGACTGTGGAAGGCTTGAAGAGTCAGGCTAAAGAGTCTGTCTCATTTTTAACTGTCTTCTGTTTTTATGTGTCTTGTTGGCAAGGGAGTCACATGATGAAAGCAGTGTTTGTGGAGAGCTAATCAGGATGGACTGCAGCAGAGAAGATTTATGCAAGGAGAAGACTGCAGTAACACCAGATGAGAAAATGAATACTGTGCAAACAGTGGAAATAGAAAGGAAGTAATGGGTTCAAGAGCCTTATGAAGTAATGAAGACTTGATTCTTATCTAGTCCAAACCCACATAAGAGTTATCTAACCTCTTGATACTTGACATCATGCAGACAAAGTATGGTTGGCTGCATTCTTGTTAATTTATACATGATCCTTCATTATTTGTACATGATACAGCTCTGGGAGTCATTAGGGCTGTTTATCAGGGTGGTGCTTCACCTTCTCTGCACACGGTAGGAGTGCTCCATCCTTTCCCTTGGATGTTAGGCATGATAATGTGACTTGCTTTGGAAAATAGGATGTGAGTATACATGACGTGTACCATTTTGGGACAGAAGTTTTTAAAATATAGAGTGCAATTTGTCACTGTCTCTTCCTTTGACACAGCAAATAAGCTTTTGTTCCTATAAGCCACTAAGATTTGGGGTTATTTGTTACTAAGGTAAAATCCAGCTGATGCTGACTGTTATAATAACTACTGTCTAACGAATCGATAAAACAATAGACGGTCAAATGTCAAAGATATTTAAATAATGGAAACGGACCTACTCTATGTGGGGAGTCTTACCTTTCCATTTCAAATGTATTAAACAACAGATATATCACTTGAAGTTTGATGATATTCGTAAGTCTGGCCAAAAAGAGATACGCACTAACAGGAAGTAAAAGTTTTTATTATGCATTTGCTGAACTGTGTTGATTCTATATAAGTTTTCTGTGATCTGTATTTTAAAAATCAAAATAGTTTTCGAAGGATTTTGCAGAAAATGGAAAGTGTGTGTGTGCACATGTGTGTGCATCTGTGTGTCTGTGTGTGTGCATGCACGTGAGAGAGGAGAAAATCAAATTCCCTATGGAAGAATGACAAACCTGGAGTAGAAGTAAACACTTTGTGAAACCAAAACTAATATCCTTTATTGGTGCAGAAATTAATATCCAAGATACTTTTCTACAATTGGAGAAAAAGTTGATTAATTTTAAAAGCTGATTAATTAAAAAGGATAAACACACTCCTTAACACAAAGAACAGCATGCAGGCTTCCCTGGTGGTGCAGTGGTTGACAGTCTGCCTGCCGATGCAGGGGACACGGGTTCGTGCCCTGGTCCAGGAAGATCCCACATGCCGCGGAGCAGCTGGGCCCGTGAACCATGGCCACTGAGCCTGCGCGTCCGGAGCCTGTGCTCCGCAACGGGAGAGGCCACAGCAGTGAGAGGCCCGCGTACCGCAAAAAAAAAAAAAAAAAAAAAAGAACAGCATGCTATTTCATTTAGAACTATGCAGCCGATGAATTTATAGAGCAGAACAACCAGTTTTACATTTTAGATGTGTTGGAACTGACAGAGACTCTCCTTGACCAAACTCTAGACAGATTCCTTTGAACCTGACTAGGCCCCATCCTTGGGCATTCCTCAAAAGTCTACTTTTAGCGAGAATCCCACTAAGTCAGTTTAGCCAGAATCCCCACCCTCAGTATCTGATCAGATTCCTCACCCTCACACCCTGCCAGGTAGTATCCAATCATCCTGGCTTCTCTTTGGCAAGAATTCTGTCATGTCGGTTTAGGCAGAAATTTCCCTTTACCTCTGTTGTTCCCTCTCAGTAATCTTCCAACTGCCCTGCTACTTACTATAAATCCTCACTTTTCCTTGCTGTATTAGGAAATGAATCCAGTTCTATACTGAGGTCTCTTTTCCCTGTTGCGAGGATCCCACGTGCCGTGGAGCGGCTGGGCCCATGAGCCATGGCCGCTGAGCCTGCGCGTCTGGAGCCTGTGCTCCGCAACGGGAGAGAGGCCGCAGCGGTGAGAGGCCCGCGTACCAAAAAAAAAAAAAAAAAAAAAAAAAAAAAAAAAAAAAATTCCTAATTTAAAATCTGTTTTTACCACTTTAACTACTGTCCAGCTCTAGTTTTTCTTTGACAGAACACATTTCAATGATTTTCTTAAAAAGAAAATGCGATGGGAACCCATAGAAGTATTATCTAGATATAACTAAGCAGTCACTGCTTTAAAAAACTGTGAAAACCATTCCTGGAACAAGGTGTTTTAATCTGGATTGGTTACCTATAGAAAGCACCTTCAGCTGAGACCTGACTGACAAAATGGAGCCAGCTATACAAAAATTGGGGAGAAGGGCATTCACAGCAGAGGGGTGTAGCTACTATAAAGATCTAAGGCAGGAACACATTTAAATGTTTAAAAGTTGTGGCTGGGGACTTCCTTGGAGGTCCAGTGGCTAAGACTCCACACTCCCAATGCAGGGGGCCGGGTTTGATCCCTGGTCAGGGAACTAGATCCCGCATGCCGCAACTAAGAGTCCGGATGCCACAACTAAAAATGATCCCGCATGCTGCAACGAAGATCCCACATGCCGCAACTAAGACTCTGCACAGCCAAATAAATAAATATTAAAAAATAAATAAATAAAGGTTGTGGCTGGAGCATAGTGGGTAAAGGGGAAAAATAGAAAATGAGTGCAGAGATATAAGCAGGGGTCAGATTTTATAGTCTTATAAGTCAGGTTACAGAGTTGCAATTTTCTTTTAAGTACTATGGTATGCTATTAAGGAGTTTAAATGGGGATCTGACAGTTGGAAGTGGGGTTGAGAATGGATTAAAAAGAATAATGGAGACATGGTGACCACTTAGGTGAGTATTACAGAGGTCTGGGGTAGGCGGTAATGGTGGCTTGGATTAGGGTGTTGTAGGTGTAAAGATGGAAAGTGAAGTAGACAGATTCAGGACAAGTTTTGGAGGTTGAGGTGACACGAATTATAATGGTTTGGATGCAGGATGCTGAGGAATCAAGGAGGACAACTGGGTTTTAGTCTTGAACAGCTGAACAGGTGGCGGTGGGTAAAGGCTGACACTGTGGAAGGGGTAGTTTTGGAGGAAAGGGGACATGTTGAGTGTGAGATGACTACAGAGTCTAAGTAGAGATACTAAATAGACAATTGGTTTATGTATCTGGAGTTTAAGGAGTAGATGTGGGAATCATCAGCATACAAGTGACATTTAATGCTCTTAGAATGAGTCAGAGTGTTATCCAGGGAGACATATAGAGAAGAGAAGGGAGCTGAGACCGTGCCCTGGGACAAGCCAAAGCATAAAGAGGAAGAAGTGTCAGCAAAGAACACAAAGAAGGAGTGGCAAGTGAGGTAGAACAAAAACAGGAAAATGAGTTTTCGCAGAAACCAAAAGAACATGTTTCAAGGTGGAAGAAGAGTTCAGCTATGGTAACATCGCTGATAAAACTCTATGTTGCCACATCCATCTATGTCGGATGTGGCAACATAAGCTCCCCAGTGACTCACAGGATCAGTATCAGTGGAGTGGTGAGACCAGAAACCATAATGAAAGAGCCTGAGGAACAACTGGCAATCTTCAAATTTTTCAGGATGCATAGCTTTGAAGCAGAGCAGAACAATGGAACACGGTATTCTTGAAAAGGAGTGTGGCACAGATGTTTCTCTCCAAGTGGAGATGCAACAGTATGTTTGTAGGTTGATATAAATGATTCAGGAAAGAAGAAGAAACTGATGACAATAGGAGTGGAGGGTAACTTCAGGGGTGATGTCCTTGAGAAGCAAGAGGGAACTGGGAACGAATCTGGAGTGCATATGGAGGACTTGGTCTCCAATAGTTCCCACCACACTATCCAGCATGGTGTCTGCAAGATAGTGATTGTATTGATGGATCACTAACATCAAGCAAGAAAGTGAACGCATGGTGGGACTGACAGGTGGTGAAAACCCTTGATAAGACTGAAGAATTGTTAGAATTCAGATGAAAGAGCAAGTGAGCTTTGTTCAGTTTTTAGGAAGGAAGAAGTTGACTTAGATTTTTAAATCCCTATTTTCCTAAGCAGAATGATGACTAGTTTAAAATTTTAACTGCTTGAAAAAATAGGTATAACATCATACAAATTTATATAAATTATTTTTCAGTCAAAGATACCTATTCACATGTAAACTTTTGAACATACTTTGTCTACAAGCTTATGCATACTTAACTGGATCACTGATTATTCATCTGATATTTGCTGTGCCAACTGGTATAAAATATCACCAGAGTTTGGACTTTTTACTTCCTTTAACAGTGCTTTTAATCACACCTTCTCTCTACTGGTCTTGGAGAAGCTACTTTTATTGTTAGTTAGAATTGTCTGGCAGAGTCAGAACAATTGGAAACAAAGAAAAGCACAATCCCAGGCTAAGAAATAGAACTGAAAATAAGACATGCTGTTAGAACATCGATGAGAAAAAGGATCGAGGAATCAAATTTGTTTAAAATGAGGCACAAGGAATTTAACTTTGGAATAGAGGTCTCAGAGAGTAAAAAATCAAGAGGTGAGAGGCCCTGCATCCAGAAGAATAAGTGATAAACTTGGGGTCCAGTAGAAAGCAGAGCACAGTGGGAAAAACACACGCTTGGGAACCACAGAAGCAGGAATATAAACCCAATCTGTAAACCCAGTCTCTACTGTTCACTCATTAGGTGGACTTGGCAAGGACTGGCCTCTCTGAGCCCAACTCCATGTCTATAAAGGGAAATAAATGATGCCTATCTTCATTAACTGTTATGATGCTTAGAGGTAGTACTTGTAAAATGTCGGGCAGAACTGGAGCTTAAAGATGATAGGAGCTATTGTTATTAATAATAATTTCAAAGAAGAATCGCATTTTTCAATGGAAAGAAAGAAAGATCCCCTCAGTGAAGAAGGCAAGATTTACTACCAGAAAAATTAGTTAATTCATACCAGTTTGTATTCTGTGACTCTGTTCAGTATCTGACCATTCCCACCCTGGTTATCGTTTGTAGCCAGCGGTCCTTGAATTGTGGTGTAATAGATTTTGCTATCTCAAATGTCATTGTCTGGCTGAACTGCTATGGAGTAAAGTACACACATCTTGGACTGTGGAAGTGTGATGTGATCACTGAAGATTGCTTAGTGTTTTTTCATGTTTACAGTGCAAATGTACAAGCCAGGTAAACTGGGTGTTCAGCCCATCTGAACTGAAACCCTTGAAACACAACAATTTTGTGAGCAATACCATCATCAGAAACAACTTTTTTCTGAGTTCTCTATAAACCAGCCCTGTTTTTGCTTAACAAGAAAATTACAACAAACTCTTGTTTTCATAATTTCTCTAAAGTTCCATTTGTATACTTGCTGTCTGTATTACATACAATTTTTTGTAATTTCTTACTTATTTTAATGAAACATTCCAAAATGCCTTTTCAAATTACAGTTAAAATGGTGTATTGAGCTATATCAAAATTTTTATTGTAATATAAACATTACATAAATTCACCATTTTAATTATTTTTGAGTGTACAGTTCACTGGCGTCAAGTTCATTCACATTGCCTGTCAACCATCTCCAGAATTTTTCATCTTCCCAAACTGAAACTGTATATCCATTAACAGTAACTCCCCAGTCTTCCCACTCTCTAGCCTCTGGTAAACTCTATTCTACTTCTGTATCTGTGAATCTGACTATGCTAGGTACCTCATATATTTTTTCCTTTGTGGCTGCTTTATTCCTGCTGGAATCGCACACAAATTTAAAAAGTGGCCAGTAAATCCAAGGCTTTTGAAGTGGAGTGAAAGTGGGTGGTCAGAAATTGGACAAGTTTGGCAGAGACCATCCTCATTTCCCATAAAGATTGATGACCGTGTGCTACCCTCGTTTCATCTCTGATAACAGGTCAGAGAATTATGAATGTAGATAATAATTTCCCTATTGCAGAACTTAATTTCTATCCTTGAAATTTTGCAACATCTCTTTTGGAGAACCAAAAAGAAATTCAACCTGGAGGAAAACAGAACAAATTCAACGCACCTCTCTCACCCCTTTTCCGTATCTCTTAGCCAGCATTAAATATTTGAACAAAAACAAAAACAAAAAAAATGATTGGAATGCTACCTGGTAAACGAGAGAAGTGTACTTCTGCAGAGTTAACAGCTAGCAAAATCTTACTTCCAATAAAAACTTTTGCTTTGTAGACTATTTTAATATGCCACAGAATGAATAATTATGTTTAAAAAGTGGCAATAAAATTAAAGGAGACAAGAAGGAGGTGCCTTCCATGAAAGCCAGAATTGAAACCTTCGTTTGAAGCGGTAAAATATCATTAATCTTTGAGTGAAGCGAAAACAATCCTCCCTCTCTTCTCACATAGACAGCTGCTAATAGTTAGGTAGTTTCAGGAAAAAAAATATTTTGACATGGAAAATGTTAGTGCATTTAGGCATGGGCAACTATGTCTATAATCCAAAGTAATTCAACCAATAAAATATTTTTTAAATGAATTTCATTAAAAATATTTTTAATCAGTATATTTGACAGTATTACCCATAATGATGTTTTTTCTTAATTGTTTCTGAACCGTATTTATACATTTATAATCAGCTTCTCTTCTCCCTTTTAAAAAATAATGGCTGGTATCAAAGAAATCATCATTTATACCACAAGTTGTTTTTGTTTGTTTTTAGTTTATCAGCATCCCCAAGTGGGTATGTCAAATTTAATATAGCTACTGTTGAAATGCAAAATGCCACTTATAATCTATAAAGTTGCACTGTTAACTTATATATTTCTCTTTTTATATGTGGCCATTGACTTAAGTGGAAATCTTTGCCAAAATTAATAAGAGTCATGTTTGTGAGGCCATGATCATTTTTATGGTTTCCCCAAATGAACCTGAATCTCAGATCTTGCTTTCTCAGCCCAGCTAGACTCAACAAACTTTTATAATCAAGGCAGAGGTCATTGCTTTGGGTAGGAACAGCCTCCAGTGGAACTCAAGAGAACTATTAATCTATTCCTCTTGGACATTGTTGGTCTTCAGCCTTTTTCATCACACTCACATGGAGAACTGTACAGTCATATACTAAAATGGCTAGATTGACTATTCAAACATAGTTGAAGTGGCCACTGCATTTTAAAGGAGACATTACCCTTTCAGTGAATCATTATAAAAGCAGGCAAGATAATATACAGTTATTTTCCGTAATCCTTTGTTTTTAACTCTCAAAGCTAGATTAATGAAGAAATCTGGAATTTCTTACATTTAATTATTAGCAAATCAACATTTGCTGAGTTTAAGGTATATAGAACTCAATAAGAATATTTGATATTTCATAGAAAGTGGAGTGATAATTCCAGACTAAAAGACCGTTTTTTTGTTTGTTTTTTGTTTGTTTGTTTTTATTTTTATTGGGCTATAGGGGATGGGTTGGGAAATATCTCTGCAAGTTATGCCCTACTAGGGAAATGTCCATTCTACTTTTCCTGGGACAGCTTTCGGAGCTTTTTCTTTTTCTTGGAACTGCTGCTCTCACTGGCAGCATCCTCCTCAGGTCCACTGCTGAGTGGCTCCTCCTTGGAAGAGAATTTCCTCTTTTTCTTAAGGACTCTCTTGTTTCCTGACTCTTCAGGGTCACTAACTGGTTACTCTTTGGGGAAAGATTTCTTCCTCTTGGTAAGCCAACTGTAAAAGACCATTTTTTGTGTGTGTGCTATTATTTACAGCCAATTTTCAAATGTGTTAATCTGATTTTGAACAATGTAATAAAGTTCCCTTTTTAGATCTCACTGAAAGGGATGATAAACATAAAACATGTACTAATTACGCAGCCCGGCACAGAGTAGGTATCCAATAAACTGCAGTAATTATTATTATTAACAAAAGTATTACATTCTACTTTTGTAGTATTCTTTTGTCATCAAAACAGTTTCCCATTCCTGTCATTAAAATAAAGAATTGGATTCCACGTTTTCATGAATTATTTATTCATTTTTTTGTGTGCACCTAAAGTTCTTCCTAAAAAGGTAAGCTTCTTTTTTTCAAATCAAACTTAACTTTAAATTTCTGCCTCACACTAGAGGTAATTTACTAATATATTCATGTTATATTTTTTTCCTGTTTGGTCACGTTTCACCTTGTCTATATTGTGAAACTTATAACTACTTATATTATGTATTTTCCTTAATGTTTATGTGCCAAATAATGATATGCTAAAATTAGTATTTTGGCTTAAATTGATGAGCTATATATTACATAAATATGAGTTATGAGCTCTGTAATTATATGTAAATATATATGGTTTGAATTTAATCTAAGTTTGAAATACAAGAATAATTTTTCATTTCTTGGTTTTTGGATGGAGTTATTGATTAGAATTATAAAATTCACATTTTTTATATAATCTCTATTAGTCCTACAATATTATAGCTATGGAAGCTTAGTATAAATGAAAGAAACATTGCTTTTAGAGTGAAAATGAATATGAACCCTTACCAAAATTCCAGAGAAGCTCAGCTGAATGGCGTGTGGCATGGTCCATGGGGACGTTAGAGCAGGATTGTGTCATGCATCCCATAAATATGCATCATAACTCTTATGTGTCACAACTGCTATCTAAAAAGTTTGAACATTTAATTTTGGTAAAATTGGAATTATAGCAACACCTATTCCACACATAGTGCAGATCGTGTTAGATAATAGGTGGGGCAATGCCTGAAAAATTGCAAAATCTAGGCAAATGTTTGTTATTATTTGAATCTTTTCCATGTGATTTTAATTGTTTTCAGAATTCTGGTTTTTGGATATCAGGAGACAAATCCAAATAACTCCATGTTTGATGATATCAGGAAGCACTTATGATATTGAACCATAATAAATAAAAAGGATCCTAAGTGGGTAAAATCCTGGCCACTGTAAGAGAGAACACAAAGACAAGACCTCAGGCAGAGTTGACAGAGGTCAGTCAGTGTTCTTCAAAGCAAGTAGAAACCTCCAACGTCTAAACCAATGACTTATTGTTTGTTTGGGACAACTAGATCAGGAGAGACTGGATGGTCTCTCAAGCACCCCTGGACCCCACTGGCATCATGTTCTGGAAGAAGAGGCAAGACTGAATGAAAAAATGTGAAAACATAGCACCTTAGCAAGAAACAGTCCGTTGGTGTGACAGTGTGGTGGAGAGACTCCCAGTGCGAAACAGTCCTACAACTGTCAATTTTCATCAAGCAAATTTAAGACAAGTCACATGCACACACACACACCTTCTGTCATATGAATTTTTTCTCTTGAGCTATGGAATCTTCCAGATGCCAGCTAAAAAACAAAATCAAACAAACAAAAACCACAGCAACTGAAAGCCAAAAAAACTAAGCAGAGACATGTTACCACACACCTCATGGAGACAGTTTTCATAATTTAAGTCCAGGCAAGTTCCAGACTACTAGACAAAAACACTGACACTGCTCAGAAGAGCAAAACAGATTCCATGGTTTCTTGAGTGCCTAATTTCCAACTAAAATTTATTAGTTTTGAAAAAAGTTATACAAAACAAAAACAAAAACCAGGGAACAGACCTGTCGATAGACAGTAATTTAAAGTGGGCCCAGAGGTTCAATTTAACAGTTATAAACTTCAAAACAGTACTAAAAGTATATTCAAATAATGAAAGGAAATTTGTTCAAATAATTTAAAAATATATATATTAATGAGTAAACATTTGGGGATACCAATAGAAAAATGGAAATTATTTTAAAAAACTAAAAATTCTAGATCTAAAAAGTACAATAGGGACTTCCCTGGTAGTCCAGTGAGTAAGACTCTGCACTCCCAAAGCAGGAGCCTGGGTTAGATCCCTAGTGGGGGAACTAGATCCCACAGGCATGCCACAACTAAAGATCCCGTGTGTCTCAACTATGACCCAGCACAGCCAAAATAAATAAGTAAATAAATATTTTTTAAAAATGAAAAGTACAATAACCAAAGTAAAAAACTAGCAATAAGCTCAACTGTAGATTTTAGATGACACAAGAAAAAAATTAGTGTACTTGAAGACAGGTCAATAAAAACTAACCTTTCTGGGACTTCCCTGGTGGCGCAGTGGTTAAGAATCCACCTGCCAGTGCAAGGGACACGGGTTCGAGCCCTTGTCCAGGAAGATCTCACATGCCGCGGAGCAACTAAGCCTGTGTGCCACAACTACTGAGCCTGTGCTCTAGAGCCCGCGAGCTACAACTACTGAGCCTGCATGCCACAACTACTGAAGCCCGCACACCTAGAGCCCGTGCTCTGCAACAAGAGAAGCCACTGAAATAAGAACCCTGCACACTGCAATGAAGAGTAGCCCCGCTCACCGCAACTAGAGAAAGCCCGCACACAGCAACGAAGACCCAATGCAGCCAAAAGTAAATAAATTTAAAAAAATTAATTTATTAAAAAAAAATTAACCTGTCTGACAAGTAGAAAAAAAGGAAAGATTGAAGAAAATGAAAACATTTTTGTGACAATATCAAGTGTTGCGGCACATGTGTAATTTGAGTTCCAGAAGGAAAAGACTGAAGAAATGGGCAGAGAAAAACATTTAAAGAAATAATGGCTTAAATTTTTCTAAATTTGTTGGAAAACATAAACTTATAAATCCTAGAGGCTCTGTGAAACCTAAGTAGAATAAAAACAGAGAAAATCATACTCAGGCACTTCAGATTCAAACTAATGAAAGCCAAAGATAAATAGAAAGTCTGAAAACAGCAAGAGAAAATGAAATATTACCTAGATAGAGATAATAGTATAATTAACATTTGACCTTTCATCAGTAACAATGCAGGCTAGAAAACATTGGGGTGATGTGTTCAATTTTCTGAAAGAAAAATTATTATTCAAGATATCTGTACTCAGAGAAATTATCTTTTGAAACTAAAGCTAAATTAAAGACATTTTTAGATTAAAATAATTGAGTGAAGTGAAGTCTAGCTACACTATTTAAAATGCAATTGAAATCCCTTCAGACTGAAGGAAAATTGCACCAGACGGTAATTCAGATATGCCAAAGGGAGTAAAGAGCACTGGAAAAGATAAATATATGATATATGAGTTAGCACAAATATATCTATTTTTTCTTTTTTTATAGGCTTTAAAAATATATATTTGTATATTTAAAGCCAAATTTATACTACCGTATTGTTGGAATTATAATATATAGAGTCGAAAACAATGCAAAGATGGGAGGGATAAATAGAACTATAATGTCAAATGTTTCCTATATTCAATTGGAATTCATTTCAATATTAATTAGGTAGATTTTGATAAAAGTTGCATTTATGATCCCTGGAGTAATTACGAATAAATTAACATATAAAAATGTCAATATAAGATTTATATTAATATACTGCAAATGTTTGCTTAACACAAAAGAAAACAAGGCAGGAGAGGTAGAGGAACAAAATGAAATGAAACAAATAAAAATAACAGCAAAATGGCAGACTTAAAATTCACAATATAAATAATTTTATTAAATGTGGATATACCAAACACACAAAATAAAAGGCAGAAAATGTAAAACTGGATTTAAAAAGCAGGATTCTACTCTATGCTGCTGAAAAGAGACACACTTTAAATACAGACACACAAATAGGTTGAAAGAAAAGGTTAGAAAACAATATACATGCAAACAATAAGCATAAGAAAACTGGAGTTGCTATCTGAATATCAGACAAAATAAAATTCTAGCCCCAGAATATTACTGCATAAAAGTGGAGTATTTCATGAAGTTAAAAGACTCTACCCAATAGGAGATGCAACAATTTTAAATGAACATGCACCTAATAACAGAGTTCCCCAAACTGGCATAAGTGAAAGGAGAAATAGATACATTTAAAACTTTAGTAAATGATTTTGTAGGAGAGCAGAATTTGCCACCCCAAAGTATGTCTCTTTGGCATATTAATTATTTTAAGCTGGATATTTTCTAAGAAACAGCCGTCATGGGAGAAACTCTTAAAACCAAGTAGGAGTTGCCTTTTTGTAAAAAACATTTACATTTACAAGAGAAACGTCCATTTGTAAGGGTGTTTCCCTCGATTACCAGGAAGAAAAGGATGACCAATATTCTAGAAGCCCTTATCAATGAGGAAGAAAATGACTTAAATCTGCACAACCTTACCCTTGTTTACTGTGCTTTTCCTGGCAACCACCCATAACTGACTCTCCCCACCCTCAACATCCTCTTTTAGCTTTAGTTGAAGATGGTATTTAAGGTGAGAACTTCAGCTGTTTTAGTGAGTTACTCAGTTTTCCTTCGTCTCTCCCATGTATATATGTTATTAAACTTCTGTTCGATTTTCTCCTGTTAATCAGTCTCATGTCAATTTAATTCTTTTTTTTCATTTTAACATCTTTATTGGAGTATAATTGCTTTACAATGGTATGTTAGTTTCAGCTTCACAACAAAATGAATCAGTTATATATATACATATGTTCCCATATCTCTTCCCGCTTGCGTCTCCCTCCCTCCCACCCTCCTTATCCCACCCCTCCAGGCGGTCAAAAAGCACCGAGCTGATCTCCCTGTGCTATGCGGCTGCTTCCCACTAGCTATCTACCTTACGTTTGGTAGTGTATATATGTCCATGCCTCTCTCTCGCTTTGTCACAGTTTACCCTTCCTCCTCCCCATAGCCTCAAATCCATTCTCTAGTAAGTCTGTGTCTTTATTCCTGTTTCACCCCTAGGTTTTTCACGACATTTTTTCTCTTAAATTCCATATATATGTGTTAGCATACGGTATTTGTCTCTCTCTTACTGACTTACTTCACTCTGTATGACAGACTCTAGGTCTATCCACCTCATTACAAATAGCTCAATTTCGTTTCTTTTTATGGCTGAGTAATATTCCATAGTATATATGTGCCATATCTTCTTTATCCATTCATCTGTTGATGGACACTTAGGTTGTTTCCATCTCTGGGCTATTGTAAATAGAGCTGCAGTGAACATTTTGGTACATGATTCTTTTTGAATTATGGTTTTCTCAGGGTATATGCCCAGTAGTGGGATTGCTGGGTCATATGGTAGTTCTATTTGTAGTTTTTTAAGGAACCTCCATACTGTTCTCCACAGTGGCTGTATCAACTTACATTCCCATCAACAGTGCAAAAGGCTTCCCTTTTCTCCACACCCTCTCCAGCATTTACTGTTTCTAGATGTTTTGATGATGGCCATTCTGACTGGTGTGAGATGATATCTTATTGTAGTTTTGATTTGCATTTCTCTAATGATTAGTGATGTTGAGCATTCTTTCATGTGTTTGTTGGCAGTCTGTATATCTTCTTTGGAGAAATGTCTATTTAGGTCTTCTGCCCATTTTTGGACTGGGTTGTTTGTTTTTTTCTTATTAAGCTGCATGAGCTGCTTATAAATTTTGGAGATTAATCCTTTGTCAGTTGCTTCATTTGCACATATTTTCTCCCATTCTGAGGGTTGTCTTTTCGTCTTGTTTATGGTTTCCTTTGCTGCGCAAAAGCTTTTAAGTTTCATTAGGTCCCATTTGTTTATTTTTGTTTTTATTTCCATTTCTCTAGGAGGTGGGTAAAAAAGGACCTTGCTGTGATTTATGTCATAGAGTGTCCTGCCTATGTTTTCTTCTAAGAGTTTGATAGTTTCTGGCTTACATTTAGGTCTTTAATCCATTTTGAGCTTATTTTTGAGTATGGTGTTAGGGAGTGATCTAATCTCATACTTTTACATGTAGCTGTCCAGTTTTCCCAGCACCACTTATTGAAGAGGCTGTGCTTTCTCCACTGTACATTCCTGCCTCCTTTATCAAAGATAAGGTGACCATATGTGCGTGGGTTTATCTCTGGGCTTTCTATCCTGTTCCATTGATCTATATTTCTGTTTTTGTGCCATACTGTCTTGATTACTATAGCTTTGTAGTATAGTCTGAAGTCAGGAAGCTTGATTCCTCCAGCTCCGTTTTTCGTTCTTAAGATTGCTTTGGCTATTTGGGGTCTTTTGTGTTTCCATACAAATTGTGAAATTTTTTGTTCTAGTTCTGTGAAAAATGCCAGTGGTAGTTCGATAGGGATTGCATTGAATCTGTAGATTGCTTTGGGTAGTAGAGTTATTTTCACAATGTTGATTCTTCCAATCCAAGAACATGGTATATCTCTCCATCTATTTGTATCATCTTTAATTTCTTTCATCAGTGTCTTATAATTATCTGCATACACGTCTTTTGACTCCTTAGGTAGGTTTATTCCTAGATATTTTATTCTTTTTGTTGCAATAGTAAATGGGAGTGTTTTCTTGATTTCATTTTCAGATTTTTCATCCTTAGTGTATAGGAATGCCAGAGATTTCTGCGCATTAATTTGGTATCCTGCTACTTTACCAAATTCATTGATTAGCTCTAGTAGTTTTCTGGTAGCATCTTTAGGATTCTCTATGTATAGTATCATGTCATCTGCAAACAGTGACAGCTTTACTTCTTCTTTTCCCATTTGGATTCCTTTTATTTCCTTTTCTTCTCTGATTGCTGTGGCTAAAACTTCCAAAACTATGTTGAATAAGAGTGGTGAGAGTGGGCAACCTTGTCTTGTTCCTGATCTTAGTGGAAATGCTTTCAGTTTTTCACTATTGAGGACGATGTTGGCTGTGGGTTTGTCATATATGGCCTTTATTATGTTGAGGAAAGTTCCCTCTATGCCTAATTTCTGCAGGGTTTTTATCATAAATGGGTGTTGAATTTTGTCAAAAGCTTTCTCTGCATCTATTGAGATGATCATATGGTTTTTCTCCTTCAATTTGTTAATATGGTGTATCACGTTGATTGATTTGCATATATTGAAGAATCCTTGCATTCCTGGAATAAACCCCACTTGATCATGGTGTATGATCCGTTTAATGTGCTGTTGGATTCTGTTTGCTAGTATTTTGTTGAGGATTTTTGCATCTATGTTCATCAGTGATATTGGCCTGTAGTTTTCTTTCTTTGTGACATCCTTGTCTGGTTTTGGTGTCAGGGTGATGGTGGCCTCGTAGAATGAGTTTGGGAGTGTTCCTCCCTCTGCTATATTTTGGAAGAGTTTGAGAAGGATAGGTGTTAGCTCTTTTCTAAATGTTTGATAGAATTTGCCTGTGAAGCCATCTGGTCCTGGGCTTTTGTTGGTTGGAAGATTTTTGATCACAGTCTCAACTTCAGTGCTTGAGATTGGTCTGTTCATATTTTCTATTTCTTCCTGGTTCTGTCTTGGCAGGTTGTGCATTTCTAAGAATTTGTCCATTTCTTAGAGGTTCTCCATTTTATTGGCATACAGTTGCTTGTAGTAATCTCTCATGATCTTTTGTATTTCTGCAGTGTCTCTTGTTACTTCTTCTTTTTCATTTCTAATTCTATTGATTTCAGTCTTCTCCCTTTTTTTCTTGATGAGTCTGGCTAATGGTTTATCAATTTTGTTTATACTTTCAAAGAACCAGCCTTTAGTTTTATTGATCTTTGCTATCATTTCCTTCATTTCTTTTTCATTTATTTCTGATCTGATTTTTATGATTTCTTTCCTTCTGCTAACTTTGGGGGTTTTTTGTTCTTCTTTCTCTAATTGCTTTAGATGCAAGGTTAGGTTGTTTATTCGAGATGTTTCCTGTTTCTTAAGGTAGGATTTTATTGCTATAAACTTCCCTCTTAGAACTGCTTTTGCTGCATCCCATAGATTTTGAGTCGTCATGTCTCCATGGTCATTTGTTTCTAGGTATTTTTTGATTTCCTCTTTGATTTCTTCAGTGATCACTTTGTTATTAAGTAGTGTATTGTTTAGCCTCCATGTGTTTGTATTTTTTACAGATCTTTTCCTATAATTGATATCTAGTCTCATAGCGTTGTGGTCGGAAAAGATACTTGATACAATTTCAATTTTCTTAAATTTACCAAGGCTTGATTTGTGACCCGAGATATGATCTATCCTGGAGAATGTTCCATGAGCACTTGAGAAAAATGTGTATTCTGTTGTTTTTGGATGGAATGTCCTATAAATATCAATTAAGTCCATCTTGTTTAATGTATCATTTAAAGCTTGTGTTTCCTTATTTATTTTCATTTTGGATGATCTGTCCATTGGTGAAAGTGGGGTGTTAAAGTCCCCTACTATGAATGTGTTACTGTTGATTTCCCCTTTTATGGCTGTTAGTATTTGCCTTATGTATTGAGGTGCTCCTATGTTGGGTGCACAAATATTTACAATTGTTATATCTTCTTCTTGGATCAATCCCTTGATCATTATGTAGTGTCCTTCTTTGTCTCTTCTAATAGTCATTATTTTAAAGTCTATTTTGTGTGATATGAGAATTGCTACTCCAGCTTTCTTTTGGTTTCCATTTGCATGAAATACCTTTTTCCATCCCCTTACTTTCAGTCTGTATGTGTCTCTAGGTCTGAAGTGGGTCTCTTGTAGACAGCAAATATATGGGTCTTGTTTTTGTATCCATTCAGCCAATCTGTGTCTTTTGGTGGGAGCATTTAGTCCATTTACATTTAAGGTAATTATCGATATGTATGCTCCCATTCCCATTTTCTTAATTGTTTTGGGTTCGTTATTGTAGGTCTTTTCCTTCTTTTGTGTTTCTTGCCTAGAGAAGTTCCTTTAGCAGTTGTTGTAGAGCTGGTTTGGTGGTGCTGAACTCTCTCAGCTTTTGCTTGTCTGTAAAGGTTTTAATTTCTCCATGAAATCTGAATGAGATCCTTGCTGGGTAGAGTAATCTTGGTTGCAGGTTTTTCTCCTTCAACACTTTCAATATGTCCTGCCACTCCCTTCTGGCTTGCAGAGTTTCTGCTGAGAGATCAGCTGTTAACCTTATGGGGATTCCCTTGTATGTTATTTGTTGTTTTTCCCTTGCTGCTTTTAATATGCTTTCTTTGTATTTAATTTTTGACAGTTTGATTAATATGTGTCTTGGCGTATTTCTCCTTGGATTTATCCTGTATGGGACTCTCTGTGCTTCCCGGACTTGATTAACTATTTCCTTTCCCATATTAGGGAAGTTTTCAACTATAATCTCTTCCAATATTTTCTCAGTCCCTTTCTTTTTCTCTTCTTCTTCTGGAACCCCTATAATTCGAATGTTGGTGCATTTAATGTTGTCTCAGAGGTCTCTGAGACTGTCCTCAGTTCTTTTCATTCTTTTTTCTTTATTCTGCTCTGCATTAGTTATTTCCACTATTTTATCTTCCAGGTCACTTATCCATTCTTCTACCTCAGTTATTCTGCTATTGATCCCATCTAGAGTATTTTTAATTTCATTTATTGTGTTGTTCATCATTGTTTGTTTCATCTTTAGTTCTTCTAGGTCCTTGTTAACTGTTTCTTGCATTTTGTCTATTCTATTTCCAAGATTTTGGATCATCTTTGCTATCATTATTCTGAATTCTTTTTCAGGTAGACTGCCTATTTCCTCTTCATTTGTTAGGTCTGGTGGGTTTTTATCTTGCTCCTTCATCTGCTGTGTGTTTTTCTGTCTTCTCATTTTGCTTATCTTACTGTGTTTGGGGTCTCCTTTTTGCAGGCTGCGGGTTCGTAGTTCCCGTTGTTTTTGGTGTCTGTCCCCAGGGGCTAAGGTTGGTTCAGTGGGTTGTGTAGGCTTCCTGGTGGAGGGTACTAGTGCTTGTGTTCTGCTGGATGAGGCTGGATCTTGTCTTTCTGGTGGGCAGGTCCACGGCTGGTGGTGTGTTTTGGGGTGTCTGTAGAGTTATTATGATTTGGGGCAGCCTCTCTGCTAATGGGTGGGGTTGTGTTCCTGTCTTGCTAGTTGTTTGGCATAGGATGTCCAGCACTGTAGCTTGCTGGTCATTGAGTGAAGCTGGGTGCTGGCGTTGAGATGGAGATCTCTGGGAGATTTTTGCCATTTGATATTATGTGCAGCTGGGAGGCCTCTTGTGGACCAGTGTCCTGAAGTTGGCTCTCCCACCTCAGAGTGGGAGCACCACTGCATCACCACTGCTGTAGCACCAAGAGCCTTTCATCCACACGGCTCCTTAATTTGGGATGATTCGTTGTCTATTCATGTATTCCACAGATGCAGGGTACATCAAGTTGATTGTGGATATTTAATCTGCTGCTCCGAAGGCTGCTGGGAGAGATTTCCCTTTCTCTTCTTTGTTCTCACAGCTCCCAGGGGCTCAGCTTTGGATTTGGCCCCGCCTCTGCGTGTAGGTCGCCAGCGGGCCTCTGTTCTTTGCTCAGACAAGACGGGGTTAAAGGAGCCGCTGATTCGGAGGCTCTGGCTCACTCAGGCCGGGGGTAGGGAGGGTCACGGAGTGCGGGGCCGGCCTGAGGCGGCAGAGGCTGGTGTGAGGTTGCCAGCCTGAGGCGCGCTGTGCGTTCTCCCGGGGGAGCTGTCCCTGGATCCCGGGACCCTGGCAGTGGCGGGCTGCACAGGCTCCCCGGAAGGGGGGTGTGCATAGTGACCTGTGTTCGCACACAGGCTTCTTGGTGGCGTCCTTAGCGTCTCATGTCTGTCTCTGGGGTCTGCACTTTTAGCCGCGTCTCGCGCCCGTCTCTGGAGCTCCTTTAAGCAGCGTTCTTAATCCCCTCTCCTCGCGCACCAGGAAATAAAGAGGGAAGAAAAAGTCTCTTGCCTCTTTGGCAGGTCCAGACTTTTCCCTGGACTCCCTCTTGGCTAGCCGTGGTGCACTAACCCCCTGCAGGCTGTGTTCACGCCGCCAACCCCAGTCCTCTCCCGGCGCTCCGACTGAAGCCGGAGCTTCAGCTCCCAGCCCCGCCCCCTCCCCCCCCACGGCGGGTGAGCAGACAAGCCTCTCGGCTGGTGAGTGCCGGTCGGCCCTGATCCTCTGCACTGGAATCTCTCCACTTTGCCCTCCGCACCCCTGTTGCTGTGCTCTCCTCCGCGGCTCCGAAGCTCCCCCACTCCGCCACCCGCAGTCTCTGCCTGCGAAGGGGCTTCCTAGTGTGTGGACACTTTTCCTCCTTCACAGCTCCCTCCCGCTGGTGCAGGACCCGTCCCTATCCTTTTGTCTCTGTTTATTCTTTTGCCCTAACCAGGTACGTGGGGGGTTTCTTGCCTTTTGGGAGGTCTGAGGTCTTCTGCCAGCATTCAGTAGGTGCTCTGTAGGAGTTGTTCCACGTGTAGATGTATTTCTGGTGTATCTGTGGGGAGGAAGGTGATCTCCGCGTCTTACTCTTCTGCCATCTTCCCGGAAGTCAATTTAATTCTTAAACCAGTTGGAACAGAGGGGTAGAGGAAAACTTCTTCCACCCTCAACAACTTCAGTACTCCTCTCTCAGTATCTAATAGAAAAAGAAGACAGAAAATTGGGAGGAATATGGAGGACTTCAACAATTATCAACTAACTAATTGACATGCATAGAAGACACCATAGAGCAAAAACATGATACACAATTTTTTCAAGCATACTTGTAATATTTACCACAAAAAAGTTTTGATAAACTTAAAGGATTGAAAGTAAGTGTGTTCTCTATGTTGGTGACAGAAATATTCCTCCCCAACTTCCCCTCCTAGTTCTTTTGGTCAGTCAAATAATTAAAATGACATAAGGCAGATTAACAGGAGAAAAATTAAGTTTATCAAGTACATATGGGAAATTCACATAAGCCTGAAGAATCCCAAAGACAGTAAGTCAAGATGAGGTATATATGTCATTCTGGACTAAGGAGAAGGAAGTAGGGGTCTGGGACTTCACAGGGAAGTAAGGTAATTCACAGGAAGATGAAAAGAGTTAATGTTCATTAAATAACTGTTGGCTGAGCCATCTAGAGACAATGGGACACAGAGAGGACTTTGATCAAAAGGGCCTTGCTAAGTTTCTCCCTGCCTACCATACAAGTTCATAGTTTACTATAGTTATCTATGGTGATATCTTCTTCCTGGAACAGGCCTTCTATCTTAAATTCTGTTAGGCAGTAAAGGGGAGTTCCAAAGCTTCTTCCTGAATCTTTTGGGCCTTGGTTGATTTCAGCTTGAAATAGTCCACGTGCCAGAGTGGCATATCTTGGGGTGATCGGCCTTAAACCCCATCATCTGACAAAAAAAAATTGAATTCAAAATTGAATTCATAGCTGGAAATTCCCTTGAATATTTAGAGATTAAACAATTTGGCAATTAAACAAATACTTGGAAATTAAATTAACCCATTGGCCAAAGAAGAAATCAAAAGGGGAATTAGAAAATATTTTGAGATGAATGATAATGAATGTACAATATTGCAAAATCTGTGGAATGAAATCAAAGCAGTGCTTAAAGGGAAATTTATAGCATTCAATACTTACATTAGAAATGGAAGATATAAAATCAATGATATAAGCTTTCAATCTAAGAAGGTAAAATTAAATCCTTTCTAAGTAGAATGAGTGAAACAAAGAAAGAGCAGAAATCAATGAAATAGAATAGAGGAATAAGGAAAATAAGTGAAATAAGAAGAAATAGGAAATTTTTGAAAATCTTGATAAAATTGATGAAACTCTAGCTAGTCTGGTCAATAAAAAAAGAGGAAACACACAAATTATCAATGTCAGGAATGAAAGAGATGAAAGTGTTGCTGAATGTAAGTTCCTGTGCTTGACACACAGTGAGGCCAAACAAACAGAAACACTGGAGTCTAGAGCAGAAAAAGACAAGGGTCAAACAAGGAGAATGGGTGGCTCATGATCAAAAAACCCTAAACTCCCCAATAGTTCTCAGGGAAGAGTTTTTATAAGCAAAACTGGGGGTAAGGACTGCAGGGTGTGACTTTCTTCTGGTTGGTTGGTGGTGAGGTAACAGGGTGGTGTTCCAGGAATCTTATCCTCAGCCTGAAGTTACCATCCTCCACCTGGATGGGGGCTTTAGTTCCTGTAGAAGAACTCAGAGATATCTACCAGATTGTTCTGTTTATCCCTTGAGGAGGAACAAGGACCCTGTCCCATGCTGCACTATTGTTTCTTGACTGCTCATTCTTTGTTTTTACATTCCTTCCCTTCCCTGATTAGTAACTGTTTGAATCTTCCCTTTGGAACTCAGGGAAGGTCTAAGAGGCTGAAGCCTTTATCCTACAGACAAGAAATGGGGGACATGTAAAGGCTTTTGTACCCAGGAGGACCTGACATGGCCCTGCTCAGTTTCAAGAGGATTCTACAGGTATCAAAAGATAATATTATGGAAAACCTTATACAAATAAATATAATACTTTGGTTAAATGAACAAGTTCCTTGAACAAAAGAAAACTGTCAAAATTTGACTCAAGAAGAAACAGAAAATCTGAATAGCCCTACATCAATTCAAATATTGAATTAATAATTAAAATTCTTTCTATAAAGAAAAGTCTGAGCCTAGATGGCTTGATTGGTAAATCCCATCAAACATTAAAGAAAAAAGTAATATAAATTCTACACAAATTCTGTCAGAAAATAGAAGAAAAGGGAACATTCCCCAACTTATTTTATGAGTCTCTTATTCCTCTGATGCAAAAATCAGAAAGGAAAAATAAAATTCAGGACAAGAAAACTACAGACAAATATTCCTCACCAGCTTAGTTGCAAAAATCCTTAATGGTATTAACAAATTAAATACAACATGACACAAAGAACATAAAAGGGGGACCATAATATTTGTGTCTGAGATAGAACATGTAAGTTGGGAAATTTTCCAAATAAGAGAAGGAAAGGAGAAGAGTGTCAGATAAAAGTGGATTCACATTCTACTTCCATTTGCTTTATAACTCTGGAAGTTTACTTAATCTCTGCTTACCAACTATAAAATGGGAAGAAGAAAACTCATCTCATGGGGTTGTTGTGAGAAATAAGTGAGATAATGTATATACATTGCTTAAGCAGAACCCAGAGCATGGCATAAGTTCAATAAATTTTAGCTGTAGATATGATGCTGAGAAAAGAGTGAGAAGCAGCACAGAATCAGAAAAGCACAGCCATGCTTGGGAAAGACTAAGAGTCTTCTTTTCTTGGATGACTAGATGGGAAGTAAGGAAATCAAGTATTCAGATAGGAAACAGAGTTCATATTTTGAAAATCATGTTAAATAGGATATGGTTTTCATCCTACACTCATCAATGGCTAGTTGAATCAGGTAGTGAAATATTCAAAACTTTAAGAAGACTACTCTGGCAGTGTAGAAAATGGGTTGAATGTTTAATATATTTATGTGTTTATTGCAATAGTCTAGGCAGGGAAATTGGCAGTAAGGCTTTTTCAGTGAAAATAAATGTTTTGAACACTGCCAAGATAGAATCAAGGGATCTTGGATTTTGATGTCAAAAGTGGAAATGAAATGGTTCTGAGGCTTGTGCCTGGACAAATAGAAAGATGGTAATTCCAAAATTAGAGGAAAAAGTGTAGGCATTCTTTTCCAGAAAAAGATCTGTAAGCCACTTATGGGATTAAAGGGATGCAAATCTCCCTTTCTGCACCTAGTATGCTCTGCACCCACTGGAACATTCTGGTCTTTAGGCAAGACATTTAACTTCTTTTAGCTTCAGATGACTTATCTCTACTTGAAACAGAAAAAGAGACAGAGACAGAGACACAGAGAGAGAAAAACAGACACAAGAGAGACACAGAGAGAAATTAACAAATGCCTGACATCATCACAGACTGCTCTATTTCAGTGAGGATAAAGACCTATGCAAACATGAATATTACTGTTATTATTCAAATAGTATGTAATCTAATCACATAGAGTATTTGTTTAAGGGTGACTGTGTTCTAGTTTAGAGCATGTTTTTCTTAGAGCCAAAGGCAGCCTCTATGTGTCCGCACTGTAATGTGAAGTTATAGTTCAGGGGAGCATCAATCATTCCGTAAAAGAAGAGAGTCTTTCTTCCCCTTCCTCATGCTGTCACTGAAGAATTAAATACTGTATAAAGTGACTTGCCTCGGGTTTATGCAAACCGGCTGTGAATTAGAAGGACAATAGGAGAGACCTTCAAGATGGCAGAGGAGTAAGACGTGGAGATCAACTTCTTCCCCACAAATACATCAGAAATACCTCTACATGTAGAAAAACTCCTACAGATCACCTACTGAACACTGGCAGTAGACCTCAGACTTCCCAAAAGGCAAGAAACTCCCCACGTACCTGGGTAGGGCAAAAGAAAAAAGAATAAACAGAGACAAAAGAATAGGGACGGGACCCACACCAGTGGTAGGGAGCTGTGAAGGAGGAAAGGTTTCCACACACTAGGAAGGTCCTTTGTGGGTGGAGACGGGGGTGGCGGGGGGGGGGGGGTTGAAGCTTCGGAGCCGCGGAGGAGAGCACAGCAATGGGGGTGCGGAGGGCAAAGCGGAGAGATTCCTGCACAGAGCATTGGTACTGACCAGCACTCACCAGCCCGAGAGGCTTGTCTGCTCACCCGCCGGGGTGGGCGGGGCTGGGAGCTGAGGCTCGGGGGTCGGAGCGCAGGGAGAGGACTGGGGTTGGAGGCGTGAACACAGCCTGAAGGGGTTAGTGCACCACGGCTAGCCGGGAGGGAGTCCGGGAAAAGGTCTGGACCTGCCAAAGAGGCAAGAAACTTTTTCTTCCCTCTTTGTTTCCTGGTGCGCGAGGAGAGGGGATTAAGAGCGCCGCTTAAAGGAGCTCCAGAGACGGGCGCAAGCCAAGGCTATCGGCGTGGACCCCAGAGACGGGCATGAGACGCTAAGGCTGCTGCTGCCGCCACCAAGAAGCCTGTGTGCGAGCACAGGTCACTATCCACAGCCCCCTTCTGGGGAGGCTGTGCTGCCCACCACTGCCAGGGTCCCATGATCCAGGGACAACTTCCCCCGGGAGAATGCACGGTGCGCCTCAGGCTGGTGCAACGTCACGCCAGCCTCTGCCGCCGCAGGCTTGCCCCGCATCCGTTCCCCTCCGTCCCCTTGGCCTGAGTGAGCCAGAGCCCCTGAATCAGCGGCTCCTTTAACCCAGACCTGTCTGAGCGAAAAACAGATGCCCTCAGGCGACTGACAGGCAGAGGCGGGTCCAAATCCAAAGCTGAACCACGGGAGCTGTGCGAACACAGAAGAGAAAGGGAAATCACTCCTAGCAGCCTTGGGAGCAGCGGATTAAATATCTACAATCAACTTGATGTACCCTGCATCTGTGGAATACATGAATAGAAAATGAATCATCCCCAAACTGAAGCAGTGGACTTTGGGAGAAATTGTAGACTTGGGGTTTGCTTTCTGCATCTAATTTGTTTCTGGTTTTATGTTTATCTTAATTTATTATCATTGGTAGATTTGTTTATTGATTTGGTTGCTCTCTTCCTTTTTTTATATAGATATTTTTATATTATTTTCCTTTTCCTCTATTTATGAGTGTGTATGTTTCTTTGTGTGATTTTGTCTGTGTACCTTTGCTTTTATCATTTGTCCTAGGGTTCTGTCTGACTTTTTTTTCTTTTTCTTAATTACATTTTAATTTTTCTAAATTTTTAATAATATTTTTAATTTTTACTTTAATAATTTTATTTTCCTTTCTTTCTTTTTTTCTCCCTTTTCTGAGATGTGTGGCTGACAGGGTCTTGGTGCTCTGGCCGGGTGTCAGGCCTGTGCCTCTGATGTCAGAGAGCCGAGTTCAGGACATTGGTCCATCAGACACCTCCCAGCCCCACGTGATATCAAACTGTGAAAGCTCTCCCAGAGATCTCCATCTCAACGCTAAGACCTAGCTCCACTCAACGACCAGCAAGCTACAGTGCTGGACACCGTATGCCAAACAACTAGCAAACAGGAACACAACCCCACCCATCATCAGAGATGCTGCCTAAAATCATAATAAGGTCACAGACACACTACAACACATCACCAGACGTGGTCGTGCCCACCAGAAAGACAAGATCCAGCCTCATCCACCAGAACACAGGCTACAGTGCCCCCCACCAGGATGCCTACATAACCCACTGAACCAAACTTAGCAACTGGGGGCAGACACCAAAAAAAAAGCAGGAACTACGAACCTGCAGCCTGAAAAAAGGAGACCCCCAAACACAGTAAGTGAAGCAAAATGAGAAGACAGAGAAACACACAGCAGATGAAGGGGCAAGGTAAAAATCCATCAGACCAAACAAATGAAGAGGAAATATGCAGTCTACCTGAAAAAGAATTCAGAGTAATGATAGTAAAGATGATCCAAAATCTTGGAAATAGAATGCAGAAAATACAAGAAACGTTTAACAAGGACCTAGAAGAACTAAAGAACAAACAAAAAAATGGTGAACAACACAGTAAATGAAATAAAAATTCTCTAGAAGGAATCATTACCAGAATAACTGAGGCAGAAGAATGGATAAGTGACCTAGAAGATAAAATAGTGGAAATAACTACCACACAGCAGAATAAAGAAAAAAGAATGAAAAGAATTGAGGACCGTCTCTGAGACCTCTGGGACAATATTAAACAAACCAACATTCGAATTACAGGGCTCCCAGAAGAAGAAGAAGAGAAAAAGAAAGGGACTGAGAAAATATTTGAAAAGATTACAGTTGAAAACTTCCCTAATATGGGAAAGGAAATAGTCAATCAAGTCCAGGAAGCTAAGAGTGTTCTGTACAGGATAAATCCAAGGAGAAACACACCAAGATGCATATTAATCAAACTATCAAAAATAAATACAAGGAAAAAGTATGAATAGCAGCAAGGGAAAAACAACAAATAACATACAACAGCATCCCAATAAGGTTAACAGCTGATCTTTCAGCAGAAAATCTGCAAGCCAGAAATTAGTGGCAGGACATATTTAAAGTGATGAAAGGGAAAACCCTACAACCAAGATTATGACAGAGAAATTAAAATCTTTACAGAAAAGCAAAAGTTAAAGATACTTCAGCACCTCCAAACAAGCTTTACAACTAATGCTAAAGGAACTTCTTCAGGCAAGAAACACAAGAGAAAGAAAAGGCCTACAATAACAAACTCAAAACAATTAAGAAAATGGTAACAGGAACATACATATCGATGATTACCTTAAATGGAAATAAATTAAATGCTCCAACCAAAAGACATAGACTGGCTGAATGGATACAAATACAAGACCCATATATAAGCTGTCTACAAGAGACCCACTTCAGACCTAGAGACACATACAGACTGAAAGTGAGGGGATGGAAAAAGCTATTCCATGCAAATGGAAATCAAAAGAAAGCTGGAGTAGCAATTCTCATATCAGACAAAATAGATTTTAAAATAAAAACTATTATAAGATTGGAAGAAGGACACTACATAATGATCAAGGGATCAACCCAAGAAGAAGGTATAACAATTGAAAATATTTACATACCCAACATAGGAGCACCTCAATACATAAGGCAAATGCTAACAGCCATAAAAGGGGAAATCGACAGTAACACAATCATAGTAGGGGACTTTAACACTCCACTTTCACCAATGGACAGATCATCCAAAATGAAAATAAATAAGGAAACACAAGATTTAAATAATATGTTAAACAAGAGAGACATAATTGATATTATAGGACATTCAATCCAAAAACAACAGAATACACTTTCTTCTCAAGTGCTCATGGAACATTCTCCAGGATAAATCATATCTTGGGTCACAAATCAAGCCTTGGTAAATTTAAGAAAATTGAAATCATATCAAGTATCTTTTCTGACCACAACAGTATGAGACTACATATCAATTACAGGAAAAAATCTGTAAAAAATACAAACAAATGCAGGCTAAACAATACACTACTGAATAACCAATAGATCACTGAAGAAATCCAAGAAGAAACAAAAAATACCTAAAAACAAATGACAAAGAAAACACAACCACCCAAAACTTATGAGATGCAGCAAAAACAGTTCTCAGAAGGAAGTTTATAGCAATACAATCCTACCTCAATAAACAAGAAACATCTGAAATAAACCATCTAACCTTACACCTAAAGCAATTAGAGAAGGAAGAACAAAAAAGCCCCAAAGTTATCAGAAGGAAAGAAATCATAAAGATCAGATCAGAAATAAAGGAAAAAGAAATGAAGGAAGCAATAGCAAGGATCAAAAAACTAAAAGCTGGTTCTTTGAGAAGATGAATAAAATTGATAAACCATTAGTCAGACTCATCAAGAAAAAACGGGAGAAGACTCAAATCAATACAATTAGAAATGTAAAAGGAGAAGTAACAACAGACACTGCAGAAATACAAAGGACCATGAGAGATTACTACAAGCAACTATATGCCAATAAAATGGACACCTTGGAAGAAATGGACAAATTCTTAGAAAAGAACAACCTTCTGAGACTGAACTAGGAAGAGATAGAAAATATAAACCGACCAATCACAAGCACTGAAATTGAAACTGTGATTTAAAATCTTCCAACAAACAAAGGCCCAGGACCAGGTAGCTTCACAGGTGAATTCTCTCAAACATTAGAGAGTAGCTAACACCTATCCTTCTCAAACTCTTCCAAAATATAGCAGAGGGAGGAGCATTCCCAAACTCATTCTACGAGGCCACCATCACCCTGATACCAAAATGAGACATAGGTGCCACAAAAAAAGAAAACTACAGGCCAATATCACTGATGAACATAGATGCAAATATCCTCAACCAAATACTAAGCAAACAGAATCTAACAGCACACTAACAGGATGACACACCATGATCAAGTGGGGTTTACCCAGGAATGCAAGGATTCCTCAATATACTCAAATCAATCAATGTGATACACCATATTAACAAATTGAAAGATAAAAACCATATGATCATCTCAATAGATGCAGAAAAAGCTTTTGACAAAATTCAGCACCCATTTATGATAAAAACCCTGCAGAAAGTAGGCATAGAGGGAACTTACCTCAACATAATATAGACCATTTATGACAAACCCACAGCCAACATCATTCTCAATGGTGAAAAACTGAAACCATTTCCTCTAAGATCAGGAACAAGACAAGGTTGTCCACTCTCAGCACTATTATTCAACATAGTTTTGGGAGCTTTAGCCACAGCAATCAGAGAAGAAAAGGAAATGAATGGAATCCAAATCAGAAAAGAAGAAGTAAAGCTGTCACTGTTTGCAGAAGATATTATTCTATGTATAGAGAATCCTAAAGATGCTTCCAGAAAACTACTAGAGCTAATCAATGAATTTGGTAAAGTAGCAGGATACAAAATTAATGCACAGAAATCTCTTGCATTCCTATACACTAATGATGAAAAATCTGAAAGAGAAATGAAGGAAACACTCCCATGTACCATTGCCACAAAAAGAATTAAATACCTAGGAATAAACCTACCTAAGGAGAAAAAAGACCTGTATGCAGAAAACTATAAGACACTGATGAAAGAAATTAAAGATGATACAAACAGATGGAGAGGTATACCATGTTCTCGGATTGGAAGAATCAACATTGTGAAAATGACTATACTACCCAAGGCAGTCTACAGATTCAATGCAATCCCTATCTAACTACTAGTGGCATTTGTTACAGAACTAGAACAAAAAATTTCACAATTTGTATGGAAGCACAAAAGACCCTGAATAGCTAAAACAATCTTGAGAAAGAAAAATGGAGCTGGAAGAATCAAGCTCCTTGACTTCAGACTATACTACAAAGCTACAGTAATCAAGACAGTATGGCACTGGCACAAAAACAAAAATATAGATCAGTGGAACAGGATAGAAAGCCCTGAGATAAACCCATGCACATCTGGTCACCTTATCTTTGATAAAGTAGGCAAGAATATACAATGGAGAAAACACAGCTTTTTCAATAAGTGGTGCTGGGAAAACTGGACATCTACATGTAAAAGAATGAAATTAGTTCACTTCCTAACATCACAAACAAAAATAAACTCAAAATGGATTAAAGACCTAAATGTAAGGCCAGACACTATAAAACCCTTAGAGGAAAACATAGAACACTCTATGACATAAATCACAGCAAGATCCTTTTTGACCCACCTCCTAGAGGAATAGAAATAAAAAAAAAAATAAACAAATGGGACCTAATGAAACTTAAAAGCTTTTGCACAGCAAAGGAAACCATAAACAAGATGAAAAGACAACCCTCAGAATGGGAGAAATATTTGCAAATGAAGCACCTAACAAAGGATTAATCTCCAAAATTTACAAGCAGCCCATGCAGCTCAGTATCAAAAAACAAACAACCCAATCCAAAAATGGGCAGAAGACCTAAACAGACGTTTTTCCAAAGAAGATATACAGATTGCCAACAAACACATGAAAGGATGCTCCACCTCACTAATCATTAGAGAAATGCAAATCAAAACTACAATGAGGGCTTCCCTGGTGGCGCAGTGGTTGAGAGTCCGCCTGCCAATGCAGGGGACACGGGTTCGTGCCCCAGTCTGGGAAGATCCCACATGCCGCGGAGCGGCTGGGCCCGTGAACCATGGCCGCTGAGCCTGCGCGTCCAGAGCCTGTGCTCCGCAATGGGAGAGGCCACAGCAGTGAGAGGCCCACATACCTCAAAAAAAAGAAAAAAAAAGAAAAAAACTACAATGAGATATCACCTCACACCAGTCAGAATGGTCATCATCAAAATATCTACAAACAATACATGCTGGAGAGGGTGTGGAAAAAAGGGAGCCCTCTTGCACTGTTGGTGGGAATGTAAATTGATACAGCCACTATGGAGAACAGTATGGAGGTTCCTCAAAACAGTAAAAATAGAACTACCATATGACCCAGCAATCCCACTACTGGGCATATACCCTGAGAAAACTGTAATTCAAAAAGAGTCATGTACTGCAATGTTCACTGCAGCACTATTTACAATAGCCAGGACATGGAAGCAACCTAAATGTCCAACGACAGATGAATGGATAAAGAAGATGTGGCACATATATACAATGGAATATTACTCAGCCATAAAAAGAAATGAAATTGAGTTATTTGTAATGAGGTGGATGGACCTAGAGTCTGTTATACAGAATGAAGTAAGTCAGAAAGAGAAAAACAAATACTGTATGCTAACACATATATATGGAATGTAAAAATAAATAAATAAATAAAATGGTTCTGAAGAACCTAGGGCAGGACTGGAATAAAGACACAGACGTAGATTATAGACTTGATGACATGGGGAGGGGGAAGCATAAACTGGGATGAAGTGAGAGAGTGGCATGGACATATATACGCTACCAAATATAAAATAGATAACTAGTGGGAAGCAGCTGCATAGCACAGGGAGATCAACTCTGTGCTTTGTGCCCACCTAGAGGGGTGGGATAGGGAGGGTGGGAGGGAAACGCAAGGTGGAGGGGATATGGGGACATATGTATATGTATAGCTGATTCGCTTTGTTTTAAAGCAGAAACTAACACACCATTGTAAAGCAATTATACTCCAATAAAGATGTTAAAAAAAATAAAAGGACAATAAAAGAGGATCAGAGAAATTGATAAAATATATCTATGCACAAAACAGGAGATTAAACATTTGTAAAAACCACCACAGTGCAAGGGAGTATGTGGGATTATCTCGATGTTGGTGCTGAGTCCTCCTAGATTTGATAGGAGAGTGGTGTCATCTTGCTTCTGATCACACACGTGCGGAGGACTTCAGGGAGAAAGTGACATTAAGTTGGCTCTTAAAAATGTGAATCTTCATGCCTAATCTCCCAATAATGCTCCCCTGCTTGTCTCTTCTTTCTTTTATAACATCTCCCCCATTCCCTCAGGGTCAGGCTTCCTCATGGTCTTTCTGTTCTCGCTCTATCTCTCCAGCAAAATCCGTTGCCAACTGAACAGTTGGGAAGGCTGTAAATAAGAATCAGAACTAGGAGCATTATGCTACCTTTGTCCCAGGGTCGGAGTATTTGTAGTTTAACGTGTAGGGGACAAAATTAATAAATATCAAATGGTAGAATTTAGGGAATTTCCAGTATTAGCAAAGGTAATATTCAGGAGAAGACCTTTGCCAACAGCCGGAAAATCAGCTCTGTGATCTGCAGCTACATTCCAATCACATGAATCAGAAAGATATCAGAATGGCAACTGGAATGTGACTTTGTGTGTGTGTGGGGGGGATCTTCAAAAAGATCAAAGGAAAGAAACACCTTATTATTGTACAACACACCAAAACCCAAATAATTTGTAAAAAGATGTTAAAAAAAAAACCCCAAAAAACCAGAAATGTCTTTCCTTGCATTGTACCTAGAGAAAACACTTGGTCAAAAAAAAAAAAAAAAATCCTTTATGTACCTCCCAGATGTATAGAAATGCAAATCATGGACACTTGATATTTGAACTGTTGAGAAACCTGAATATTAAATTGGCTTCTGGGCAGCAGTTGTCATTTCCAAGTCATTATTAAATTCCTCCTTAAAATGTCCCATTGGTTGAGCGAGGGGGATGTTTTGATAAGTGCCCAGAATTCCACTAGAAATTTGTATACTCTCTCTGTACTTGAGGCTAATAAAAATATGCCCTCTGAAACTTCCCTAAATATGGTTTCTCAAGGGTATCTTTGAGTTTCATTTTATTTTGTTTACAGGAAACTTTATTCTTTGGCCACCTAGACTTCATTTCAGCACTTGTTTCTTTGCAGGTATTTAAATGCCTATGCTTAATGGTCAATTAATAAATCAAAAGAATAAATCAAAAGAATAAATCAATAGTTTCCCTCCCTTGAGGTAGGAGTTTCTACCAGAAATGTTGGCTGAAACTTGGTTTTGAAATTTATTATGCATGAAAAACAAGGAACTGGTGGGTGGTCAGTACAATGAGGTGGTCACAATGGAAACCAGAGCAAACTGAAAAGCTCCTTGTGGAAAACACTTGCACATGTTTAAAAGTTAAAAACATATAAAGACCCTGTTAAACAGTGAACTTCTACAGCAAAAGTAAAGTTAATTTAATGTCACCTCGGAGCAGAGTTTTTAGTGGTTTAGCTTAAACTGTAAACAACCAAAGGTGGTAGAAGAAAGCATAAAATGAAAGCATAAAATGTAATTGGGCTAAATTTGTAAATCAGTGAAATGAATAAATTACCGATGAAAGTAGAATAATGTATTTGCTTTTAAAAATAAGAAGGATGATCTTGGTATAGATCATCATTCAAGTACAGTACTACCTGGATACAAAGACATGAAACCCATGACCTCCATTAACATTTTTGTTTTGCTGTGATTGATTACTTGTGTTCACTGCTGAGTTAAAGGGTTAGAGTTCTGACTTCCTCTACCTCGTAAGCTCTTAACTAAAAGAAATGAAAGTATATACTAAGATACTGCCTCTCATCAGAGATGCTGATGGCGTATTGGGAAGTTATACAAAGAGCTTATGGAGGTCCCCAGGTTTCTGAGCAGGACATAAATGACAAGTAACCAGCAACTCCATGACCACTGCGATCTCTGTTCCATGAACATTCTGAACTTAAATAGTTGGATACATATTCAAGCTTGATTTGATTTTAAAAAGAGACAGCCCAGAATATTGAGTTGTCTGACTCCTCAGGTAGAGTTACTTCCCCACTTTCCTTCCTTCTGTGAAATTAAATTCTTAGCGCTTGACTTCCCACGAATGTACTTAGCACTTTGACCAGCTTCTGTGGAAAGTTAAAAAGAAGTGAAAGATGAGATTCACATCTGTGCTTTTTCCTTTGATCTCCCTTCTGACCTAAAAGCCCTTCCTGTTGTCTGGCCCAACTTCCCCCATTATTTCCTGATGAGGAAGGGTATCATCAGGTGCTAACTTCTTCCTAAAGTCTTCTCTTCTTTAAACTGTGCTGACGTCCATCTTCCAATTCCACTATACATTTCCTAAAGGTTGGGGCTATCTTACTCTACCCTGAAGTCGAAAGTCTCTAACACTGTGTCTTGTGCAAAGTAGGCACTCCCTGATATTGATTAAATTTTACTGCCTCATCAGGAAAACAAGCCCCAGACTCCTGAGGAAACAGTCACAATAACATTACAAAGTAAAGGATAAGTAGGTAACAAAGTGAGTGATGCAGACACAAGATGACACAAGAGTTCTGAGGAAAGCATCACAGAGAAAAAGAAAGATAAACTGGGCATCGAAGGAAGGTAGGAATGGGATAAATGTGAAAAAAGGAGAAGGACACATATAAATTTGTAGGCAGAGGTACCACCATTCAGAAGCTACCGCAGCAGAAATAAGTAAGAATCATGAGATCTACCTGTCTAGCATGGCAAGTTCTAAGGAGAATAGGAAACAATAATACTCAAATTTTATGGAACATTTTAAAACAGGGAGAAGGGATTTCCCCAGCGGTCCAGTGGTTAGTGCTCAGTGCTCTCACTGCCTGGCCTGGGTTCGATCCTTGGCTGGGTAACTAAGATTCCACAAACCACGTGGCACAGCCTAAACAAACAAACAAACAAACAAAACAATTTTATTGGGAGAAGAAATAATCCATCTTGTATGAGAGGTCTTTTGACTTTTTTTCAATGCCTTAGAACAAGGGTTCCCCGGACCGTGGCCTGTTAGGAACCAGGCCACACAGCAGGAGGTGAGACACTGGTGGGTGAGCAAAGCTTTATTTGTATTTATAGCCGCTCCCTGTCGCTCACATTACCACCTGAGCTCTGCCTCCTGTCAGCATTACGGTGAGTTGTATAATTATTTCATTATATATTACAATGTAAAAATAATAGAAATAAACTACACAATAGATGTAATGCGCTTGAATCATCCTGAAACCATCCCCGCCACACACACACCCCCGGGTCCATGGAAAAGTTATCTTCCATGAAACCGGTCCCTGGTGCCAAAAAGTTTGGGGACCACCGACTTTGAAAGTAAAATATTTTAAATCGATGAATATGTCTAGACACTCCTATCTTAGCTTTCTTGGACCTCTGCTAGAGCATGCTGCCCAGTTTATTGTATAGTCACAGCTCCACGCTGAATGCCCAACAGAACTGGGTAGTTCTCCCAGTAGAAAGTGGCCCTTGCCCGCAGGGTCTATAACTTCTTTTTCCCTCAGTCTTTCATACCAGCGGATACAGTGCACAGAGGTTCCTGCCTATAACATTTTTTCCTTAGATTATATAACCACCATTTAGTATTAGAAACATACTCCTGAGAGAGGTAAAGAGTATTTAATCCAGGATTTAGTAACAAAAAAAATTGAAAGCTAGAACAAATACACTGATTGACTTAGGTGACCTAGAAAGTTAGAGACAAACTAAGACCAAAAGTCCGGGTCTCTCAAATTTATACCCAAGTGTCCTCCTCCTTCTGTCTCATGGCCACACTTCATCATCTAAGGGTCTACATGCATTGGACTTTATATTAAGTGCTATCAGTTCTCTGTTCTCGAGCAAGGAGCGTTGCAAGCCTGCCCATGGGGAAGAGTCATTTCAGTTGTACTCAACTGCAATGTAAACCCCTAAAGCAGGATCCATGCCTTCCTGTTCTCTTTTTCTGTGACCCCTAGTAACCTGCTGGGAACACAAGGACAACCAATAAAAGATCTGTTCAGTGTGTGTATTATGGGCTTCATCCTGCCAACTAAAGCGTTGAGGAAGGGCATGCCCATTAAATTCAACATACATAACTCAGAAACTTTTTAAAGGGGATTCCTCTGGCCTTTCAGAGCAAAAGATTTGAGGACAGACCTTTGATCTATTTTCCTCCCACATCAGCTGACTCTTCACATCTGGTACCATCTTCTCACTTCCCCAAATCTCTGTATGTCACATGGAAATATTGGTGCCCGGGTCTCAGTTCCCACCCAAGAGAGGCATCTTTGGGTCTTGCACTTTGCAATTTATAAATGAAAATCTCATAATTGGGTGAAATTGCATACAAATCCACTCAGGCTTGCCAAAATACTTAGAAAACAAAGATGTGGCTGGTTAAAAATATCACCTAACACATTTTCCTGATTAAAAATCAAGTTATTCCCATGCCTTGGCATTTAGGAGGGAGCCATGTTTTTTAGAAAAACATACTTTTTAGAGATGTCTGACACATATTTAATCAACACATACAGCTAAGAGCTTTTATGTTTTGGTGGTCTGGCTGAAGAAGAAAAGGTATAGAATACTGTGTAACTGACTATTTTGAAAACGGGTAAATAAAGCAAAAGGATCAAACATGCGTCCTGATTTTCCTATAGAACTTCTGTCACTGTGCAACCACATCATAGGTAAGGGGAGCTGCACTTTGTAGATATACAGCCAGGGTTGAGAATCACAATGCAGAAAACCTCCTTCTCAAAAATAATTAATGGGTTAGATCACAATTTCACTACACAGTGCTTCAAATGGGTTAAGAAAGTTTAGGATACAGATTGCATCAGTCCTCTGCATTGCTGGAGCCCCTGAGCCTCTGTTTATGTACTGCAATGTGTTGTCGATATATTAGCATTTTCTGTGTGTGCCCACAGAGAAGGGGAAGCACAAGAGTAAATAAGAGCAGAGCCCTGTTTTCGGAGAGCACTGGGAAATGCCCAATTGTTACCAGGGCAGGGAGAGAAACACTAATGGGGCACTTCTAAGTTCTTTCCCTGTGGCGGTCATGGTCATAAAAACACACCACTCAGATCCTCTGCAAAGAACATAATTGACTGACAGATGCAGCTGCTGCTCCCTCACTTCATGCACCCGCTGTTCCCCTCAAGGCCTATCTTCCCCTTCCAGGCCGTCAGTGGCTGAGCGCCACAGCCATTCGCACCTAACTTGAGTCTCCTGTAATGTGTAACTTTGTCTTAAGGACTCTCCATTGGCCTGGCTGAAATCTTCTAATAACTGTGCTGTAGTCTGAGAACTCCTCCCCAGTCCTGGTTCCTTTACCCTCTCCTTCACAGATGTCGGAACTGCGTTGCAGACGGAAGGATTCCTCGTCCTCTCCTATTCCCTTCTCTTTAAATTTCATGAGCATTACCCCCCAGAACTCTCTTACCCTCCTAATCCCATCTACTTCTTGGAGATCTAAAATTAACACACTCCTATTAGCACATGGGTAAGAATGAGTGCATCAGATATAGTAACTGTTTCCTTGGAAGATAGAAAAATCTGGCTTTGAGAAATAAGATAGGAAAACAAGTAAATTTCTGGAGAAACTAAGGGAAGTCATTTTTCAATCCGTTCAGTAAAGAATTCTTCAACTATGGATAGAGAGAACAGAGCTTCAGGGGATATCCATCTGGGAAATTAAGGAGTGAGTTTAAAAACAAAGAATTAGAGTCACAAGCTCGAGAGAAGAGTATCCTAGGTGAGTTCCTGGCAGGGATGTGGGCTTAGGGTGGGGGACATACATTCAGTCAATAATTAATTCAATAAATAAGTGTCTAGTCTATACTAGATCTTTTAAAAATATTGCTGAAAAGAAAAAAAATATCAATATCCCTTCCCCGTGGAGGTTCAGTGTCATGGTGTATACTAAAGATGACCTGGCTACTTTTCAGTCTGGTGTGCCAGAGTCCTAAATTTTACTTCTCTGACTTTGAGCAGTTGGGATCTTTATTCTCCACTGCACTGTTAATGCAAAAGCTTGTTCTTCCTTATCTTATAGTATCTTTCTAACCCAGAGCCAACCTTGAACTGAGTCTAAAACAATTTGTTTGCATATCTGCTTTTCCAACTAGCCTTTGAACTTCATGAGGTCTCTAGCCTCCACCATAGTACAAGGTCCAGAGCAGGAATGCAATAAACAAATGTGTACTGAGTAAAAGGCAAGACAGGACATTGAAAGACATAGGTTTCAGGGGCAGAAGTCCTCAACGTGTTTTCCTGGAACCACTTACTGAGTTAGAGAGCCTGAATAAAATGGAGGATCACACAGTCATGTATAGTAATGCCCTCTCTTGAAGAATAATTAATCTGATTAACAAAATAAAGGCTCTGAGAAGTCCTGTAATAAAGAAACGTTTAAATTTGTTTAATCTGGGTCTTCCCTGGTGGCGCAGTGGTTAAGAATCCGCCTGCCAATGCAGGGGACATGGGTTTGATCCCTGGTCTGGGAAGATCCCACAAGCCACTGAGCAACTAAGCCCATGCACCACAACTACTGAGCCTATGTGCCATAACTACTGAAGCCCACACACCTAGAGCCCTGCTCTGCAACAAGAGAAGCCCACGTACTGCCCCCACTCGCCACAACTAGAGAAAGCCCACACACAGCAACGAAGATCCAAAGCAGCCAAAAATAAAATAATAATAATAAATAATTAATTAAATTTGTTTAATCTGTAATTTTGCAAAGTTTACCACTATTACTATTTAGCTGGAACTATGAGTTTAGTAAGCAGCGATGAAGGTGGTCTTTTTTCAGATATGGCCATTTTCTGGTACGAAGTCGCCCTTACATTGATATCTTCAGCTTTTTCATGACAATCCTCTGACTGCTCTGTCACATTTCATTGATCAAAATTTTGTTCTAAATTCAAAATTTTCTTTGTTAGCTCTTCTCCTTGACAGATGTACTTCATGGGAGAACAGGACACTATTTGCAAGATTGAACATTCTTACACATTCTTCTCATACACTCTTATACATGAAGAATGTCAAGATGGGGCTGGTCTTCTCAGTCAGTTGAACAGAAGAGAATATGGCTCTATCATTTAGAGTCATATGAGGAAATGTTTTTATCTAACATTTCAGAGTATTTCTTTTTAAAAATTTCATTATACTTTTTAGTAGTCAAGAAGGGAGGTTGACCTGGGAACTTCACGCTCACACAAAATAAACTTGAGTACAAAATTTTAACAAAAAAATGGTATCTTTGAATGTACTCATCTTTCCTGTTTACAACACAAAATTAGATCGAAGTGAGCCCATGCCTGTACACTTTATCAAGACTATGGGCAAGAACAATCACTATAAATTGACAAAGGAGAACAAAGACAATCACCTATTTTCAAAAACTGTGATGTATCTTTTCAATGATATTTCTCATTTGATCCCTTTCTACATTAGGAATAAGGAAAGTAAGAGAGTGTTTCTTAGTGTTTATTAGTAAGAATTAGAAACAAGATAAACCTGGACTCAGTTATCAATTTCACTATTTATTAGTTGCTGCTTAAGTCCTCCAGTTAGTTATGTGAATATTTAGTTGTAAGAATAAAAATTCCTACCTCATATTTTTGCTAGAACTATAGAGATTTTGTCAAATATACTTAGAGATGAAAATGTAAGTACAGATATGAACTATTTTGTTAATATATGGCAATAGTTATTTTATTCTTATTCACTGTCCTATATTTTAAAAGAACAAACTTTTGTCCTCAATTTTTTCTATGGCAATTATCAGAGATAATTGTACATAATCTTTTAAGTATGGGCATATTTTGGTAGACTAATGTAATTTGTCCTACAATATAGTATAGTATAGAGTAGAAGAGTATTCTGTTTAAAAACAATAAATATGGATTACTTTCCATTACAAAATAATGTTGAATTTTTTCAATTACCTGTAAAAGTGTCTAAAGATATCTGGTACCTTATAATCTGATTTTGGACAGCAAGAATTTTGCCTATCAACTATTTCCAAAAGTCTGCCCCAGACTGATGACAAAGCTTTAATTTCATTAACAATAAATAAATTTTCAATTTTGAAAATTTTATAATTTTAATTTGAAACACAGAGAAGAGCATAGAAAATAATATAATATAATATAATAATATAATATACATACATTGGGTATGTATATTATACATACATACATACATACATTGGGTAAATATACATTTACCCAACACATTAGTATTTTGCCATTTTTGTTTCAGATCTGTAAACTAAAATTTCCCTCACCCCCGCTCCTTTTCCCAGCATACTTATTGAGGTAACCATTATCTTTAAGTTGGGAGTTTTTATACATGTAGTGCTTTTGTAAGTCTTCACGAGCAGTATGTATTATTGTTTTTTATATTTCAAAATGTTGGATAAATGGTGGCTTGCCAAACGTACTCTTTTGCAACTTGATCTGTTTCTCAACTTTATATTTTTTAGTTTCTTTATGTTGATCTATACAGACGTTTATTTAATTTAATGCAGTATAAATTATATTAAATGAAGAAACACCATTTATATGTAGCCATTTTCCTACTGCATTTTCCCACATTTTGGACATTACAAACTGTGCTTCAAATGAACATCCTACAACTTCCTCTTTTGCAAATGTGAGAGTCCATTTAAATGAGGAATTACTGTGCTATAGGGAATAGAATCTTCAATTTTACTTGATAGCTAAATTACTTTCCAGATTGCTTCTATCAATTTAAGCTGTCAACCACATGGTTTAAAAATGGTTCCCTACAATCTTGCTAACTTTATATTCTCAGGTCTTTTTATATTTTTTTAAAAGCCATATTTAGTGTAAAAGTTGATATGTCTTGTTGTTTAATTGATAATTTCTTGATGAATGCTGAGGTTAAGTTTGTTTTATTTGTTTCAAGACCTTTCCAGTTTTTTCTGTCACTAGCCAGTTCATAACCTGTGGCAGAGGGCACTGCCAAAGATTCATGCTCCCCTATGCTTTTGTGGACCTGTTGCTGATAAATGATATCATCCAGAAATATTTCTAGGCACCCCTGTCATCTCATTTGGACCAGATGACTTGCTCTTACCAGTGGAATAGGAGCAGAAATGATGTGTTATACCTGGATCAAGGTGGATAAGAAGTGAGTGTGCCTTCTCTACTCTTTTTTCTCTTTTATCTGTTTGCAGAAGTCTCTGAAGCCCTGGGAGATGGAGAGCTTTCCAAGATGGAAGGAATCTGAATCCCTGAGGACCATGTGGAGGAAAGCTGGCCATTAACCAGGAATACTTTCTTTGAACTGTTAAATGAATGGAAAATGAACTTTTGTGTTAATCCAATGAAACTTGGAGGTTTAATTTTAGAGATGCTAGCAGCATTGCCTTAAGTAATTCAAATCCTTTACTTGTTTGTTGGGTTGTCCTTTTGTATTAATATTTAATAGTTTTCTTATATTTGATGCATATATAAAGTTTCCAATACCTCCTCCCAATCTGTGGCCTATTTTTCTCCACTCCTAATTACCTCTTGGTGTATAGAAGTGTCAAATTAAAAATAGCCATTTTTGTTAAATTTTTTCCTTTATGGATTGTGCTTTTTTTTAAAAAGAAATCTTTCCCCAGATATGGTAACTATTTTCCTATGTTCATGCAAAAATTTTATCTAAAAATTAAAAAAAAATTTTTCTCAAAACTTTCCAGGCATTTTATTAGTATTTGACGTACACTACAGATCTAATTTCACCTTTTTCTCCCATAGCTAACTGTCCCAAACCATTTATTAAATATCCACTGTTTCCCTACTGATCTTTAATGCCTACTCTAATGCCTTTCTGAGCTGTAATTCATCAAGTTCCCATTTATACTAGAATATAGGACTAGAAGAGTGAGCTGAGAAATTGACCTTTCTTTCCCTCTATGTACATAATATAAATACACCTGCAGAAGGATTTTTAAAAAATCACTGCTTTATAAAAATGAGATTATATTAAATATATTTTATGTATCTTGTTTTTTCTGTTCAACATTACTTCTGGGAATATTTCCAAGTAAATTAGTAGAGCAGTAATTTTTTATTGGTTGAATAATACAAGGGCTCATGATTATGAATAAATGTTCATAAAATGCTGAAAAAGTGTCCTATAATTTCTTCATCTACTCCTCTATTAATGGATGTAAATATTTTGCTTGTTTTCTTGCAGCTAAAACATGGCTGCAACAAATAGCTTTTTACATATGTCCCTACATGTTTGTACTTATATTTCATTGGGTTAGAGCCCCAGAAGAGGAATGGCCCATCAAAGGATGTGTTTATTTTTAATTTTAGTGTATCTTGCCAGATTGCCTTCCAAGTGGCTGTAACACATCATATTTCCACAGAAAATATATGAAAGTAATATTTCCCCTCATTGTGCCAACAATAGGTCTTATAGATCTTGTTAAATTTTACTAGTCTGGTGGGTATAAAGTGATATCTTTCTGGGTTTTTTGAGCTTTTTTTTTTTTTTTCCAAATAACCATTTCTTTCAAGTGTTTCTTGCCCATTTAGATTAACTCCTCTGTGATTTTTTTTTACTCTTAGGCTGTGCTATTGGATACTTTGTTTGATTGTCTGTCATTTTCTTGTAAATTTTTGTATCTTTGTATACCATATATACTAATTCTTTAGCATCTACATTACAAATTACATTACAAATATTTTCCCATTATATGGTTGTTACCTCCTGATTTTATTTGTAACATTTTTTGCCATCTAAAAACTTTTAATTTTGAGATTGTTAAACCATTTGGAATTTTCAATATTAAGATGATTTTCTCTCCCCCTATGCTTTACACAGACTCCTCTGGATTGTCCTACAAAGCTATACTCATTTCACATTTTGCCTCTGTGTCTCAATTGTTAATCTGGAAAAAGTACAATAAGCACACAGTTTTTCTTGTGTTTCCATGGACTTTTTGGACAGTCCATGCAGTAATCAAAATTTAAGTCATTGCTTTAAATCTAGAGGTACCTCACTTGAAAACCTGTCTGAACGATTTTTGTTTTAAAGAATATTGAAGATAATTTTCAAATTATAACGAACATACTGCTTAACAAGAAGTTTATCCTATGTTTCCCAACTTTTTGGAGACCTTGTAAAATGTAACCTGATATTCTTTCTTTTATAAGTCCATTTATTTCTATTTATTCCTTCCATTAAATGTGTTACTTAACTTTAGATTCTTAATCTCGTTCTTGCATGTTATTTTTACAGTTTGATCAAATTTTTATTCATTTCATTTTTCACTACCTTGTTGTGGAATTTCTACTGTGTTTTTACATGTTATCAATGATCAGATTTCCTTTCTCTGTTCATGTAATGAGTCACAAACAGCACAAACATATGTCCAGTGAATTTCAGTTTCCCCTTCAAGATACTCTATTTCCCCCCTGCTTCTCTGCCATCTTAATATCAGAAGAATATTAGAAAACTTTCACTATCCCCTTCCATTTAATGTTCCTTCCTACGTCCATGAGAACTCTGGCATGTTTCACTTCTCCCACCCATTTCCCATTCCACTCCTAATTCCTTGGGGAATTTTGCCATACTTTTATCCTCTGGAACAGTTTTTTTTTTTTTTCAGATAGATATAATAAGTAGATTGAAGAGTGCACATAATTTGCTAAGTAAAACATTGTGACCTGATGTTTTTCAGGAACTCTTTTCTTTTTTACCTTTAAATACAAATTCAAATTTCTCAATTAATATTAATGTTGTATTTTTCCAAGAAATTGTTCGTTTTATTGGTGTTCAAATTTACCAAATATAAAGTTATTCATGTAATTTTCTTTGATTAAAAAAACTCTATTACATATAGTCCACCCCTACACACTTTTATATTGTTTATTCTTGATCACTCTTATCAGAGGTTTGTTGATTTTCGTAGACAATTTTTGGTTTTGTTGATCCTAAATATGTTGTTTTCAATTATATTAAATTTACTCTCGTCAGTATTTGAAATATACTACCAGAGGTCAAGCCGCAGTGCAAGACGTTTTGTTAATGACTCTGTGGTGTGTTGTGAAGGGCAGCCAGATATACTCTTTGCTGTTACAAATGGTCACACCATCACTTCTATTCAAGTCTTGTTGTTACTTTCATTTTTCCCTCCCTTTTATTTTTCTTTCTTTTCTTTTTTTTTCTGAAAGTCTTTCACTCTTCTATCAAAATGTATGCCAAGACTCTCTGAGACCGTTATCAGAATAAAACAGAAAGATATTTACTTGCTTATTTTTAAAATGGTTGACCCATAGTATCACTAAAAATATAAAACTGATTTGAGGATTGCTACAAGACCGAAATATCCCTAACTAGTTATTTAACTAGGAATTATTTAACTAGATGAACCCATTTTCAATGCATATTGTCAACTTAAAAAAGTACTACTGTTCAGAAATTGATGTGGTCACTTCCCCATCCTCCCATTCTGGAATAAGGTAAGGACTGGAGGCAAAGAACAGTTCTCAAGAGTTAATAGAGGGGGAGGTGCTTCCCTCAACTCTCCTCCAAAGGCAGTCCCCCACCAGCTTCCACGGTGTTACCCATGGGGAGAGATGGCTTTCTTGTACTTCTCCCTGCAGCATGGAGGGTGGTGTGTGGTGCCCCAGGTCCTTGTATATCCTAACTCCCTGTATATCCACAGGAATGATCAATAATATTTAAATGGTCTTCTTAGGGTCCAAGGGGTTTCCATTAACAGTGGTTTACTTGATCTTACTCTATCAGATATGCTGAATGAAGCCAAGTAGATTGTATTTCCTCGTGTATTACCACTTGTGCTTTATAAATGAAACAAACAAACAAATAAACAAAAAACAGTGACTCAGAGATACAAGGCAACATTTTTTTAGCTTTGAGTGCAGAGCCAAGATGCAAAGTCAGATCTCCTGATTCCAGGTGCTGTACTCTTTCCACTATACTTTGCTGCCTTCCTAATAAGAGATATAAGAATTCTATGAGCTTTATCTATTTGTGTGGACCCTGGACTGTAGAAGAGAAGTAGGACAGATGACAGCCAGAGTCGTCTCCTGAGAAATTCTTCTTCAACATTATCTGACGGTGACATAGAGAATGACAGGCATTCCAAAACCACATTTTGGCATGGCCTCGCCTCCTACACTTCCCAGGGAATGAGTTTTTACAGTGAGCCTTAACCACATTCTGTCCTGTCTTTCCATCCTCCTTTTCTCGGTATTCCTTACCTTTATCCTCTAACTTTTCACTCATCAGTCATTTACACTAGAACTGCACTGACCTATAATAGAGAAGCCATTGGGCACATGTAGGTATTTACATGTAAATTAGTTAAAATTAAAAACTCAGTTGCTGGCATTTCCCTCGTGGTGCAGTGGTTAAGAATCCGCCCGCCAATATAGGATACACAAGTTTGATCCCTGGTCCGGGAAGATCCCACATGCCGCGGAGCAACTAAGCCCGTGCGCCACAACTACTGAGTCTGCACTCTAGAAACTGCAAGCCACAACTACTGAGCCTGAGTGCCACAACTACTGAAGCCTGTGTGCCCTAGAGCCTGTGTTCCACAACAAGAGAAGCCACCACAATGAGAAGCCTGTGCACCGCAACGAAAAGTAACCCCCCTCACCGCAACTAGAGAAAGCCCGCGCGCAGCAACGAAGACCCAACACAGCCAAAAATAAATAAATAAAATAAAATAAATTCATAAAAACTCAGTTGATCAGTTTTTCTACCCCCATTTCAAGCGTTCAACAGCCACATGTGGCTACTGGGCTACGAGTCAGACAGCACACTATATATAGAACATTTCCATCATCACAGAAAGTTCCATTTATTGGACAGAACTGCACTAAAGTGTAAGTGACTAATGACAGCTTAAAATATTTTTCTTTTAGGGAGACCTATATTTAATTAAGTTCTTTTACTAAATGAATCCAACTCTGATTTTAGTCTGATATTAGTCTTTGTGCAGCCGGGCAGAAGCAGGCTGGCACACAGTTCTGCTCACTCCCAGCCAGAGCTCCATCCAGTATACGTTGCTGTCTCTTCAAGTAAACATTCATATAAAGCAACATCAGACAACTTGAAATCCATATAACAAAGGCAATCCCTTCATCCAAAAGAGAATGGCTTTAAAAAATAATAGGCTGGAAATGAGGACAGATACAAGTTTTGTGGGTCCCTAATCTTATACAATGTGTGGGACTCTCTTTAATGAGAAGAATGCATTAGATATTAAAACAAATATTTATTAAAATTATTATTTATGTTATTAGTTATTAAATTATTATTTTAAAATCATAACTACAATTTGCAAAAACTGACACCGCAAACCAGAAAATACAGAAGAAAGAATTTTATTAATTAACTGCTGACACACATTATAATGTGTGTATAACACATTATATATATATAATATATATAATGTTGGTATATATAACAACTGTTATAATATTACTCTTGTGAGAATGAAAAGAAAATTCAGTGTTTCCACTATTATGAAGACTAAAATTGTTACTCAATAATTATAGTTATTAATATTTTAGAAAACTTTCAGCTTCAAAGCTGAAATGATAATGTCATAAATTTTTAGGGTTCTTGTCAAATCTGGGGAAACTTTATCAGATTTCCTTTTTCACATACAAGCTGTGGGATTTCTGACATTTAAAGTTTTCTTGTCTAGTGACTTATTTTAAATGCTCACTAAATCGCTAACACTCATTAACCAGTTTGTCATTGATTTTGCTTAGTGGTTTATTAGGAACCTGTGTTATTTTTGCTAATGTCAGGCTCTGGGTCAAACAAAATCACTGAAGGAAAGGCCGAGGTCTTATTTGACACCAAATCTCCCATGTGACAATGATACATGTGCTGTTTATATGTGTAAATTTCTTAAAGGACTAGAATTTATGGCCACCATCTAGCTTCATTTGTAAACTCTGTAGATGATTCTTCAAGACACAGAAATATAAACTTCTCTAGACAGAGCCAGGGTGAGAATTGTTTGCAGTTCTCATTATTTTCCTAAAGAATGAGGCACCCTTCTACATTGTGGGGAAAACAAATAAATCTTCTGATTATATTAAAGCATGGGAACCACTCATAATTAAAAAAAATTTTTTTAAATCTTCCTTTTAACTGAAGCCAATGGAAAGAGACAGAGGTTTGCATGCTAAAACTCAGGCCATCTCCATCTCTTTTGTTGGCCTTTTTCTAATAATTGGAATTTCCTTTGGAAATCATTTATTGTAGGTAGTTTCCCTCCTCCAGAATACTATTCTTAGAACACGCTTATTGGTTGTAATTTCTTGCCAGCTTGCGAGTTATTTATAATGTTTTCCACCATCAAGAATTCCTGTTGTGGTTTATTTTAAATGGACTTATTGCCTAGTCCCACTGGGAAAATTTCATGATGGAATTTATAGCTACTCAATTACTTTTTTCACATGTTTTATATTTGTAAGCCTCCTGGGTGAATAGTATATAGAAGACACGTAGATTTGGCTTCGTTTCTGATTTTTCCTCTGTTCCACTGCAGGACTCTTTCAGTCTACACAGTGGCCAACCTCACCCCCTCCCTCTTTCAACTGTGCTGCAGCCTCATCCATCAGGAATTCGAATAAAAGTAAAACTGGAAAGTTCTCCTTTACCATCAACATTATTCTCAGTTCATTTCAATCTTATTCCGATTGCAGGTTTGAAGCACCTCAGCTGCGTGGGAGAAAGCAAACTGAACTGGGACTCTTTTAAGACTTGAGCAGATTAGAAATTTTTTCAAGTATGGATTTTCCTTGTCTTAAAAAAACAATCAAAAACACTTTCATCCTTTTGAAAAAACTCTTGCAGATTTTCATACTGAATAATGTTGACGTAAAACAAATAGACTGCCATTTATTTCTCCAGCAAAAAAAAGAAAAGAAAAGAAAAAAAAAAGGGTGTTATTCTGGATCAGCATAGTGTTGCAATTCACTGTATGCAACCCTGGCAAGCCACATGCATGTCTTTCAGGACAAGGGAAGAAGTACTTTTATAGAGGAGAAAAGGAAGTTGGGAGGACTACTGTAAACAAAGAGTCCATGGCTTTTCATTGGCTGAATTATTGCCAGGAAAGAAGAGGAGTCATACTTCTTCCTGTTGGGCTCTGCTGTCTTCTCAGGGCCTGAGAGCTCCCCCTTCTGGTCTCCCAACTCTAATTGAAGTTTCTGTTTAATAATTTTTTACAATAATAATAAAAATATGCAACTGCTTTTCAAACTAAGAAAACTTGTGACAACATGGATGGACCTGGAGGGCATTATGCTAAGTAAAATGAGTCAGACAGAGAAAGACAAATGTGTACCTCAATTATATATGGAATCTGAAAAATAAAACCAAAACACCAAAACCAACCAAACAAAAACCCCAAACTCATAGACGCCGTCGGCCCTCTATATCTTTGGGCTCCTCATCTGTAGGTTCAAACAACCACAGCTTGAAAATACTTGAAAAAGAATCCCAGAATGCTCTAAAAAGCAAAACTTGAATTTGCTGTGTTAGCAACTATTTACACAGCATTTATTGTTATTTTATTTATTTATGTTAACATCTTTATTGTATTATAATTGCTTTACAATGGTGTGTTAGTTTCTGCTGTATAACGAAGTGAGTCAGCTATACGTATACATATATCCCCATATTCCCTCCGTCTTGCGTCTCCCTCTCACCCTCCATATCTCATCCCTCTAGGTGGTCACAAAGAACCTAGATGATCTCCCTGAGCTATGCGGCTGCTTCTCACTACCTATTTTGCATTTGGTAGTGTATATATGTCAAAGCCACTCTCTCACTTCGTCCCACTTTACCCTTCCCCCTCCCCATGTCCTCAAGTCCATGCCTGCTTGTTTATTCCTGTCCTGCCCCTAGGTTCTTCAGAACTATTTTTTTTTTTTAGATTCCATATATATGTGTTAGCATACAGTATTTTTTTTTTCTCTTTCTGACCTACTTCACTCTGTATGACAGACTCTAGGCCTATCCACCTCACTACAAATAACTCAGTTTTGCTTCTTCTTATGGCTGAGTAATATTCCATTGTATATATGTGCCACATCTTCATTATCCATTCATCTGTCGATGGACACTTAGGTTGCTTCCGTGTCCTGACTATTGTAAATAGAGTTGCAATGAACACTGTGGTACATGACTCTTTTTGAATTATGGTTTTCTCAGGGTATATGCCCAGTAGTGGGATTGCTGGGTCATATGGTAGTTCTATTTTTAGTTTTTTAAAGAACCTCCATACTGTTCTCCATAGTGGCTGTATCAGTTTACATTCCCACCAATGGTGCAAGAGGGTTCCCTTTTCTCCACACCTCTCCAGCATTTATTGTTTGTAGACATTTTGGTGATAGCCATTCTGACAGGTGTGAGGTGATATCTCATTGTAGTTTTGATTTGCATTTCTCTAATGATTAGTGAGGTGGAGCATCCTTTCATGTGTTTGTGGGCCATCTGTATATCTTCTTTGGAGAAACGTCTATTTAGGTCTTCTGCCCATTTTTGGATTGGGTTGTTTGTTTTTTGATACTGAGCTGCATGAGCTGCTTCTATATTTTGGAGATTAATCCTTTGTCATTTGCAAATTTTTCTCCTATTCTGAGGGTTGTCTTTTCATCTTGTCTATGGTTTCCTTTGCTGTGCAAAAGCTTTTAAGTTTCATTAGGTCCCATTTGTTTAGTTTTGTTTTTATTTCCATTTCTCTAGGAGGTGGGTCAAAAAGGATCTTGCTGTGATTTATGTCATAGAGTGTTCTATGTTTTCCTCTAAGGATTTTATATTGTCTGGCCTTACATTTAGGTCTTTAATCCATTTTGAGTTTATTTTTGTGTGTGATGTTAGGAAGTGATCTAATTTCATTCTTTTACATGTAGATGTCCAGTTTTCCCAGCACCACTTATTGAAGAAGCTGTCTTTCCTCCATTGTATAGTCTTACCTACTTTATCAAAGATAAGGTAACCAGATGTGCATGGGTTTATCTCAGGGCTTTCTATCCTGTTCCATTGATCTATATTTTTGTTTTTGTGCCAGTGCCATACTGTCTTGATTTGTAGTATAGTCTGAAGTCAAGGAGCCTGATTCCTCCAGCTCCATTTTTCTTTCTCAATATTGCTTTAGCTATTCAGGGTCTTTTATGTTTCCATACAAATTGTGAAATTTTTTGTTCTAGTTCTGTGACAAATGCCACTAGTAGTTAGATAGGGATTGCATTGAATCTGTAGACTGCCTTGGGTAGTATAGTCATTTTCACAATGTTGATTCTTCCAATCCGAGAACATGGTATACCTCTCCATCTGTTTGTATCATCTTTAATTTCTTTCATCAGTGTCTTATAGTTTTCTGCATACAGGTCTTTTGTCTCCTTAGGTAAGTTTATTCCTAGGTATTTTAATCATTTTGTTGTAATTGTAAATGGGAGTGTTTCATTCATTTCTGTTTCAGATTTTGCAACATTTTTGTGTCAGAATGCAAGAGATTTCTGTGCGTTAGTTTTGTATCCTGCTATTTTACCAAATTCATTGATTAGCTCTAGTAGTTTTCTGGTAGCATCTTTAGTATTCTCTACATATAGTATCATGTCATCTGCAAACAGTGACAGCTTTACTTCTTCTTTTCCAATTTTGATTCCTTTCATTTCTTTTTCTCCTCTGATTACTGTGGCTAAAACTTCCAAAACTATATTGAATAATAGTGGTGAGAGTGGACAACCTTGTCTTGTTCCTGATCTTAGAGGAAATGGTTTCAGTTTTTCACCATTGAGAACGATGTGGGCTGTGGGTTTGTCATATATGGTCTTTATTATGTTGAGGTAAGTTCCCTCTATGCCTACTTTCTGGAGGGTTTTTATCATAAATGAGTGGTGAATTTTGTTGAAAGCTTTTTCTGCATATATTGAGATCATATGGTTTTTATCTTTCAATTTGTTAATATGGTTTATCACATTGACTGATTTGCATATATTGAAGAATCCTTGCATTCCTGGGATAAACCCCACTTGATCAGGGTGTATGATCCTTTTAATGAGCTGTTGGATTCTGTTTGCTAGTATTTGGTTGAAGATTTCTGCATCTATATTCATCAGTGATATTGGCCTGTAGTTTTCTTTCTTTGTGACATCTTTGTCTGGTTTTGGTATCAGGGTGATGGTGGCCTCACCTCTTAGAATGTGTTTGGGAGTGTTCCTCCCTGTGCTATATTTTGGAAGAGTTTGGCAAGGATACGTGTTAGCTCTTCTCTAAATGTTTGTTAGAATTCACCTGTGAAACCACCTTGTCCTGAGCTTTTGTTTGTTGGAAGATTTTAAATCACAGTTTCAATTTCAGTGCTTGTGATTGGTCTGTTTATATTTTCTATCTCTTCCTGATTCAGTCTCAGAAGGTAATGCTTTTCTAAGAATTTGTCCATTTCTTCCAGGTTCTCCATTTTATTGGCATATAGTTGCTTGTAGTAATCTCTCATGATCCGTTGTATTTCTGCAGTGTCTGTTGTTACTTCTCCTTTTGCATTTCTAATTGTATTGATTTGAGTCTTCTCCCTTTTTTTCTTGATGAGTCTGGCTAATGGTTTATCAATTTTGTTTATCTTCTCAAAGAACCAGCTTTTATTTTATTGATCCTTGCTATTGCTTCCTTCATTTCTTTTTCCTTTATTTCTGATCTGATCTTTATGATTTCTTTCCTTCTGATAACTTTGGAGCTTTTTTGTTCTTCCTTCTCTATTTGCTTTAGGTGTAAGGTTAGATGGTTTATTTCAGATGTTTCTTGTTTATTGAGGTAGGATTATATTACTATAAACTTCCCTCTTAGAACTGCTTTTGCTGCATCCCATAGGTTTTGGGTGGTTGTGTTTTCCTTGTCATTTGTTTCTAGGTATTTTTTGTTTCTTCTTGGATTTCTGCAGTGATCTCTTGGTTATTGAGTAGTGTATTGTTTAGCCTGCATGTGTTTGTATTTTTTACAGATATTTTCCTGTAGTTGATACCTAGTCTTATAGCATTGTGGTCGGCAAATATACTTGAAACAATTTCAATATTCTTAAACTTACCAGGGCTTGATTTTTTGACCCAAGATATGATCTATCCTGGAGAATGTTCTATGAGCACTTGAGAAGAAAGTGTATTCTGTTGTTTTTGGATGGAATGTCCTATAAATATCAATTAAGTCTATCTTGTTTAATGTGTCATTTAAAGCCTTTTTTTCCTTATTTATTTTCATTTTGGATGATTTGTCCATTGGTGAAAGTGGGGTGCTTAAAGTCCCTTACTGTTATTGTGTTCCTTTTGATTTCCCCTTTTATGGCTGTTAGCATTTGCCTTATGTACTGATGTGCTCCTACGTTGGGTGCATAAATATTTACAATTGTTATATCTTCTTCTTGGATTGATCCCTTGATCATTATGTTACGTTCTGCTTTGTCTCTTGTAATAGTCTTTATTTTAAAGTCTATTTTGTGTGATATGAGAATTGCTACTCCAGCTTTCTTTTGATTTCCATTTGCATCGAATATGTTTTTCCATCCCCTCACTTTCAGTCTGTATGTGTCTGAAGTGCATCTCTTGTAGACAGCATATAAATGGTTCTTGTTTTTGTATCCACTCAGCCAGTCTATGACTTTTGGCTGGAGTGTTTAATCCATTTAAATTTAAGGTAATTATCAATATGTATGTTTCTATTACCATTTTCTTAATTGTTTTGGGTTTGTTATTGTAGGTCTTTTCCTTCTCTTGTGTTTCCTGCCTAGAGAAGTTCCTTTAGCTATTGTTGTAAAGCTGGTTTGGTGGTGCTGAATTCTCTTAGCTTTTGCTTGTCTGTAAAGGTTTTAACTTCTCCGTAGAATCTCAGTGAGATCCTTGCTAGGTAGAGTAATCTTGGTTGTAGGTTTTTCCCTTTCATCACTTTAAATATGTCCTGCCCCTCCCTTCCGGCTTGCAGTTTCTGCTGAAAGATAGGCTGTTAACCTTATGGGGTATCCCTTGTATGTCATCTGTTGCTTTTCCCTTGCTGCTTTTAATATATTTTATTTGTATTTAATTTTTGATAGTTTGATTAATATATGTCTTGGCATGTTTCTCTTAGGATTTAACCCATAGGGGACTCTTTGTGCTTCCTGGACTTGATTGATTATTTCCTTTCCCATATTATGGAAGTTTTCAACTATAATCTCTTCAAATATTTTCTCAGTCCCTTTCTTTTTCTCTTCTTCTTCTGGGACCCCTATAATTAAAATGTTGGTGTGTTTAATGTTGTCCCAGAGGTCTCAGAAACTGTCTTCAATTGTTTTCATTCTTTTTTCTTTATTCTGCTCTGTGGTAGTTATTTTCAAGATTTTTTCCTCCAGTTCAGTTATCTGTTATTCTGCTTCAGTTATTTTGTTATTGAATCCTTCTAGAGGATTTTACATTTCATTTATTGTGTTCTCATCATTGTTTTTTTGGTCTATATTTCTTCTAGGTCCTTGTTAAGTGTTTCTTATATTTTCTCTATTCTACTTCCAAGATTTTGGATCATCTTTACTATCATTACTCTGAATTCTTTTTCAGATAGACTGTGTATTTCCTCTTCATTTGTTTGGTCTGGTGGGTTTTTACCTTGCTCCTTCATCTGCTGTGTGTTTCACTGTCTTCTCATTTTGCTTAACTTACTGTGTTTGGGGTCTCCTTTCTGCAGGCTGCAGGTTTATAGTTCCCGTTGCTTTTGGCGTCTGCCCCTAGTGGTTAAGTTTGGTTCAGTGGTTTGTGTCAGCTTCCTGGTGGAGGGAACTGGTGCCTGTGTTCTGGTGGATGAGTCTGGATCTTGTCTTTCTGGTGGGAAGGACCGCATCTGGTGGTGTGTTTTGTGGTGTCTGTGAACTTATTATGATTTTAGGCAGCCCCTTTGCTAATGAGTGGGGTTGTTTTCCTGTCTTGCTAGTTGTTTGGCATGGGGTTTCCAGCACTGTAGCTTGCTGGTCGTTGAGTGGAGTTGGGTCTTAGCATTGATACTGAGATCTCTGGGAGAGCTTTCACTGATTGATATTACATGGGGCTGGGAGGTCTCTGGTGGACCAATGTCCTGAACTCGGCTCTCCCACCTAGAGGCTCAGGCCTGACATCTGGCTGGAGCACCAAGAACCTGTCAGCCACACAGCTCAGAAGAAAAGGGAGAAAAGAAAAAAAGAAAGAAAGAAAGAAAAAAGAAATAAAATAAAGTTATTAAAAAAATATTGTTAACATAAAAAAAATAAAAAAGTAAAAATTAAAGAAACAAAAGAGCAAGCAAACCAATAAACAAATCCACCAATGATAACAAGTGATAAAATCTATACTAAAATAAACGGACAGACAGAACCTAGGACAAGTGGTAAAAGCAAACCTATACAGACAAAATCACTGAAAGAAGCATACACATACACACTCAAAAGGAGAAAAAGAAAATATATATATATATATAAAAGGAAGAGAGAAACCAAATCAATAAACAAATCTACCAATGATAATAAGTTCTAAATAGTAAACTAAGATAAACACAAAACTAGAAACAAATTAGATGCAGAAAGCAAACCCCAAGTCTACAGTTGCTTCCAAAGTCCACTGCCTCAGTTTTGGGATGATTTGTTGTCTATTCAGGTATTCTACAGATGTAGGGTACGTCAAGTTGATAGTGGAGATATAATCTGCTGTTCCTGAGGCTGCTGGGAGAAATTTCCCTTTCTCTTCTTTGTTCGCACAGCTCTTGGGGTTCAGCTTTTTGTTTGGCCCTGGCTCTACATGTAGGTTGCCCTCTGGTGTCTGTTCTTCACCCAGACAGGAGGGTTTTAAAGGAGTGGCTGATCCATGGGCTCTGGCTCACTGAGGCCAGGGAGTGGGAGGGGTACAGGTTATGGGGCCAGCCTGCAGCGGCAGAGGCCAGTTTGACATTGCACCAGCTTGAGGCGTGCTGTGTGTTCTCCTGGGGAATTTGTCCCTGGATCACGTGACCCTGGCAGTAGTGAGCTGCACAGACTCCTGGGAGGGGAGGTGTGGATGGTGACCTGTGCTTGCACACAGGCTTCTTGGTGGCTGTAGCAGCAGCCTTAGTGCTTCATGCCTGTCTCTGGTGTCCTCACTGATAGCCTCAGCTCACACCCATCTCTGGAGCTTGTTTAGGCAGTGCTCTGACTCCTCTCTCCTCGCACACCCCAAAACAATGGTGTCTTGCCTCTTAGGCAGTTCCAGACTTTTTCCTGGGCTCCCTCCCAGCTAGCTGTGGTGCACTAGCTCCCTTCAGGCTTTGTTCACGCAGCCAACCCCAGTCCTCTCCCTGGGATCTGACCTCTGAAGCGGGAACCTCAGCTCCCAGCCCACACCCGCCCCAGCAGACAAGCCTCTCAAGCTGGTGAGTGCTGGTTGGCACTGATCCTCTGTGCGGGAATCTCTCTGCTTTGCCCTCTGCACCCCTATTGCTGTGCTCTCCTTGGTGGCTCTGAAGTTCTCCCTGCCCACCCCCCGTCTCCACCAGTGAAGGGGCTTCCTAGTGTGTAGAAACCTTTCCTCCTTCCCAGCTCCGTCCCAGAGGTGCAGGTCCCGTCCATATTCTTTTGTCTCTGTTTTTCCTTTTTTCTTTTGCTCTACGCAGGTACATGGGGAGGTTCTTGCCTTTTGGGAAGTCTGAGGTCTTCTGCCAGCGTTCAGTAGGTGTTCTGTAGGAGTTGTTTCACATGTAGATGTCTTTTTGATGTATTTGTGGGGAGGAAGCTGATCTTCATGTCTTACTCCTCCGCCATCTTGAAGGTCCTTCTAGGTTCTTTTTTACCATCATCTTTATTAAATAAATGTGGCATTACAGTAATACAAAAGCTCTATTCTATTTCATAACTAAATTCTTGATCAATTCAAAGAAAATAATCAGCTAAACTGGACGTTTGCCTTTTTGTTAACAAACAGCAAATTTAGTGAACATTTCCCAGCCTTGACAATGTTTCCCTGGGACTAATTTAATAAACTAGCTTACTAGCCTTAGTCTCTCTTTTCACAGATGTTTGTTGCTAAAGCAGCATGAAGAGTGAGCACTGGGGTTTTTTACTTTGTTCTGTTGTTGGGATTCAACTGAGTTTGAATATCCGAAATAAAAAATCTGTTGTAGTGAATATTTTTATAAGCCTCAGTTGTAGAAGGCTTTCTAAGCATTTCACAAAACCTAAAAGCAATGAAAGAGAAAGAGAAATCAAATTTGACTCATCTAAAATTTAAATTTTTTCTTACTATATACATATGAAAGCACAGATAAGGATGAAATACAAACTGGAAACATACTTGCAATATACACGAAAAACAAAGAATTGATATCCCTATGCAAAGAGCATGTGCAAATTAATGTAATAAAACTAAACCTCCATAGAAAGATTGGCAATGAACATGAAAGACAATGGGCTCCCAAAGAACTGAAAATAGTCAGCTTCACTAATAATAAAAGAAGTGCCAATTAAAAATGAAATGGGGAGTTTCCTGGAGGTCCAGTGGTTGGGACCCTGGGCTTCCACTGTTGGGGTCCCGGGTTTGATCCCTGGTCGGGAAGCTAGCATCCCACAAGATGTGGGGTGCAGCCAGAAAGAAAAAAGAAAAGAAAGGAAATATACTTTGCAAAGGTAAAAATATGAATAATACCAAATGCTGCAATGTAGAGGACATTGGGAAAAGGGCTCTATTACATATCCTTGATGGGGCTGTGACTTGACATAACCTTTCTGGGAGCAGATAGAAAATATATTTAAGAATGTAAAATATGCAAATTCTTTGATCCAGCAATCCCACTCACATAAATATCTATCCCCCAAATAAACACCTAAATGGCAAAAGATATACCTACATTTATGTTTGTTGAATAATTGTCAATTATAACAGCAGACAGGGAAGATATTAATTAAATTATGACAAACATAAAATTGAGTACTATGTTGCACTACAATTGATGACATATACTTTTATTGTGGTGATGTGAAAAAATATAATAGATATTGCTAAATAAAAAGAATCAGGATATAGAATTACGAGTGGTATTACATGATATAAAGATCTTACAAATATATAATCGTGTAGAAAGGGAGCATATTTATCAAAATGTTTACAGTGGTTATCTCTGGGGCTTGAGGTGGTTTTTCACTTACTACTTTGTTCTTTCCTAATATGTTGGATTATTTTTCCCACTGAGAATGAGTTATTTTTCCAAAATAAGAAGGTATACATCTCATATCTGTGAAAATCAACCTACGATGATTTGAATACTAGAGTTTGTTCACAAAGTCTGATTCCTCTTCCTCCTGGGCACATAGCTATACTGCATTTGTCATCCTCCTTTGCAGTTAGGTGTGGTCATGTGACAAATTCTTTCAATAGAATTTGAGTGGAAATGATGTGTACAACTTCTGGGGAAAAACTTTTAAGAAGAGGGTGTATCACCGCCAAGTTCTTTTCCCCATTCCTCCAGCTGTATATTGATGATAAAAAGCCTCTGGGGGATGAGAGAGCCACAAGACAGAAGCAGCCTGGGCCCATCACTCACCACTTGCAATTACTATGTTGAAAAAAAGTGGCTAGAGTGGGCATCCTTGTTTTGTTCCTGATCTTAGAAGAACAGGTTTCAACTTTTTTACCATTGATTGTGATGTTGGCTCTGGGCTTGTTATATATGGCCTTTATTATGTGGAGGTACATTGTCTCTATACCTTCTTTGTTGAGAGTTTTTTTCATAAATGGATATTGAATTTTGTCAAATGCTTTCTCTGCACCTATAGAGATGATCATATGATTTTTGTCCTTCATTTTGTTAACGTTGTGTATCACATTGACTGATTTGTGAATATTGAACCATTCTTGCATCCCTGGAATAAATCCCACTTGATCAAGGTGTATGATATTTTTAATTGAATTCAGTTTGTTGATATTTTGATGAGAATTTTTGCATCCATGTTTATCAGTGATATTGGCCTGTATTTTTTTTTCTTGAGGCTCCTTGTCTGCTTTTCGTAGTATGCTATTTTCTATTATATTAAAATTAATTTAAAAAATGAGAACGGTCAAGTGCTGTTTGCATCTCCAATAGGTATTTCCTCTCTTTTGTCACCACTTACCATACAATGCCCAGCATTTAGGAAGTTTTTAGTTATATGACAATACCAATAAAATGCTGGTCTCAGTTGAGGGTTGCTATTAAAGATGTGAGATATTTTTCAGATGTGAGAATATACAATTGCTTTAGTGAAAAAGTAAGTCCAAACTTTAGGAAGCACAACTTAAATGTTTATTGATTTTTCAGCTGCATTTTAGCATCACTTTACTTTTTCTACATTTTAGAAAACTCCCTGCAAGACATTCTGAAAATCTCCCATGTGATAATAGATGTCATTTAACACAACTTTCTGTACCTGAGGCAGAATGTGCATCTCTATTAACGAGAAATATTAGTTTTGAATTCCTGAAAATGCATCAAGGTTCATAAAGTACGGAAAGAAGATGTATCACTTAACTTAGACCTTGCGCAGTGGAAAGCTGGCAACATTACAGTTTTGGCATTCCATTTTGTCCAAGGCCCAGATATTATACTTTATTATACACTGTATGTTCTTGACTTCAACAAAACTAGCGTGTCTGTCTTTCATTACCCAAAGAAGTGAGTCCTGGGAAGTAATGATTAGATTACTCTATGTATATTTTCAAAAGCAAATTGATCAGTGATTTACAATTTTATAATGTTTGCATTGACGGTTTTAATTAAAAATTTTTTAAATACCCACAAGTACACATTTAACAAGACTGCTTGTTACAAGAGCATATGGAGGTTGTGCTGATAAGTGTTTTGTAAGTTTTAACCAGCAGCAGACAAATGATGCTGCTGTTGACATAGGTATACTTGTTGCTTTTTACATGGTGTAGTTTTACGTAAGGGAAGAAACAAGTCTTTTGGAATAAGAATTTCTTTTTTTTCTGATAGACTCCAAAGCAACAGATAAGAATGGCACCAGTAAAATTGTACCAGGCATTTCCCTAGAACTTTACAGAACACAAATATCATTATCAATTTTAATTAACAAGATAATTCAAAAGGTGCTTATTTACACTTAACAAGTAGGAAAATGGAAACACTTTTTAAAGTCATTTTGGCATCAACATTTTATACCAGGATTAGAAACAGACCCCCAGAATTCCAACAAAGGAATCATCAGAGACCCTATCACTACTGGGAATGGGAAACACATCTCCTTTGGCACATGTCCTCTTTATTGGATTTTCATTTTTTTACAACAATTCCCTGCATGATATTTTAGTAGCTGCTGGGTTCATTTGGAAGCCTGTAAAGTAACAATGTCAATTAAAGGAATTAAAATCACTCTTCCCTTGGCTCTCATTCCTGCATGAATGAGTTTCATATGTGAATGTAATCCAGACACGGAAATGGTGGAAGCCAGAAAAAATAAGAACCACTGAGAAAGAAAAGTACTGAGAAAAAGCCAAGTCTGAAGGAGAACTGTGCTTGTGATTTTGCTACAAAAATATTTACTGGAACATTTGGACCATTGTCAAAAATATATATATATATTTACCTTTGGGGTCCCAGTAGACATTGACTGATGTCAATGTCAGATTACCTAAGGTTTTCCTTTTAACTGTAGCAACAGACACTACTACTAGGCAAGGTTTTTAACCTGTACTTGTGCATGAACATCTTTGGTGAAGTTCTCAGAATAATATTTTAAATGAATAATATAAATAATATACTAGATTTCTATTGCTGCCATAACTACTTACCACAAACTTAGTGGCTTAAACAGCACAAATTTATTATCCAACAGTTCTGAAGATCAGAAGTCTGATAGAAGTCTTACTGGGCTAAAATTAAGGTGCTAACAGGGCTGTGTTCCTCTTTGGAGTATCTAGGGCAGAATCTGTTTCGTAGCCTCTTCCAGTTCCTAGAGGCCATCCACATTCCTTGGCTCATGGCTCCCTTTTCTCATCTTCCCTTTCCTCATCTTTCAATTTGCCTGCAAAGGCAAATCAAGTTCTTTTCATGTCCCCCTTTTTCACTACTACTGGGAAAGATTCTCTTTTTTTATTTTTATTTATTTATTTTACTTTGTTTTGTTGTTTTTTTCGGTATGCGGGCCTCACTGTTGTGGCCTCTCCAGTTGCGGAGCACAGGCTCAGCGTCCATGGCTCACGGGCCCAGCTGCTCTGCAGCATGTGGGATCTTCGCGGACTGGGGCACGAACCCGTGTCCCCCGCATTGGCAGGCGGACTCTCAACCACTGCGCCACTAGGGAAGTCCGGCATTTCAATTCTTAAACTACTTGAGGAAGCTGAATAATACTAGAAACTTGAATTCAGTCCTAATGAAGTGTTAAAAGCTTTAATAATGTTGATGAAGGTGATATAAACTCTTTGATTCACAAACTCTTAAAGACGGTAGAGGTCCCCTAGAGGTGATCTAATCCAATCCTGCCATTTTTACTAAGGATGGAATTGAGACCCAGGAGAGATGCATTTACTTGATCAGTATCACAAAACTGATTAGTGAAAGAGGAAAAAAGAAGAAACTCCAACTTTCAGAGCAAGAATCTTTTCATATAATAGATCTTGTTCTGAGGACTAGCTCAAAAAGACTAAGCACAATTCTTGAAATTTGTCATTTTCACCTAAATATGTATGTAAATACAGTTTGAATCATTAATTGATTAACTGGTCAATCACTTCATACATATTCACCCATTACTACTCTTAAAAGCTCTCAAAGCTCCACTGAGGAACAGAGATGTGTATTACTTTATTTATAGAGATCCAAGCTCATCAGGGTGGTAAGAAACATACGCATGAAAGATATATAACATCTCAAGGCAATGTATGATAAAATGCCAAATCAGTGAGAGAGAAAAAGGTCCCTTGATTGAGAAAAAAAACATATTTACTGTTTTAACTTCTAGCTGAAATTTACCATTCTTTGTAAATATAAATATAAACAACAAACCACAGTGGTATGAGCAATTCCAGTGACTCTGTTACCAATAAAAATTACAGATATTTTCATACCTCATCACAGTCATTGCAGTTGTTACTGATACATTGAAAAATCATCTACACTCACCGCTATTTTGAATTTATGGACATTAGTAGACCTGTTCTAGATCTTGTTATTAAATACACATTATTATAGGACAAGTTTGGCTTTTTAATATATTTTTATTACTGATTTCCACATAATTATTTCATCCATAATCCTAATTATGTAGAATAATGGTCCCCAGGGATCCCCAAGCTCTAATCCCCAGAACCTGTGAATATGTTACCTTACAGGGCAAAAAGGACTTTGCAGATGTGATTAAACTTAAGGACCTTGAGGTGGGGAGGGGATCCTGGGTTATCTAGGTGGTCTCCATCTACTCACATGCATTCTTTAAAAAAAGAGAATCTAGGGCTTCCCTGGTGGCGCAGTGGTTGAGAGTCCGCCCGCCGATGCGGGGGACACGGGTTCGTGCCCGTGTCCGCGAAGATCCCACATGCTGCAGAGCGGGCACAGGCTCCGGGCACGGCTCACGGACCTAGCCGCTCCGCGGCATGTGAGATCTTCCCGGACTGGGGCACGAACCCGTGTCCCCTGCATCGGCAAGTGGACTCTCAACCACTGCGCCACCAGGGAAGACCACTTTGCAACTTCTTAAGCAAAGTTTGTTGAACTGAAGTAGATTGAAAACCTGCAGTATCTGTTCATCAGCTCAAAGATCATTCATTAGAAATGTTTGGATCATCTCTTGCACTCCATTTTGAGGAGAAATAACTACCCAGTACGGTAGGAACGAAAATGCACCTCCAGTCATAGCAGATGAGGAAATTATAGTAGAAAATAAATTATTTATGATTTTCTTTGCTTTTTGTTCCACATAATTCTAAAAATAATTTTCAAAAGGATTACTGTCATTCGTGAAGCAATTTCATTCTTTTTCCAGTATTGTCTTAAGACACTGTTTATAAACATCTCCTGACTTTCTAAGTGTTTTCAAAAGTCTGCCAAACAAGCAGCTTGGAAAAAATTTATTCCAAGTCACTATAGTAGAAGCTCTCAGATTAATTATATATACATATGTAATATATGTAATTTATATAATATAAATATAATTACATATACACAAACACAACACATTTATTTAACAGGATCTTCTATGTTATTCTACCTGTGACATTGAGAGTTTTCTCATAAATGGTACCAATAAATAAAGAATTAGAGAGCTTTCGTAATAGTGACTTGGAAGAAATACTTTCTATGCTGCTTGGCTGGCAGACAGTTGGAAATACATAGAAAATCAGGGGATGTTTATAGACAGTATCTCAAGACAATATTACAAAAAGAATAAGTATATATATATACACACTCTCAGTAAGTATATATACTCATTTGTAAATAACTTAGCACACCCATGCATTTCCCTTTAAATTCAGCATCAAAAAAAGCAGACATATTGCTTGCAGTCTTCACACATGTAGAAATAAAACCTCCAATTTTGACAAACAGGGTCAGAAGATTATTCTCATATCATCCTATGTAGGAGTCATTACAAAAGAAGAAGAGCAAACAAAACCCACTGCAAAAAGAAAAAAAAGATACATTGGTTTTATTCAGGGTCATAGACCAATTTTAAGGGTCATATTTTCTTATTGTTCCATCAATTAATAAGATGGCTATTAAAGTCCCCAATTATAATTCTGAATTTTTCTATTTCTCCTTGAAATTATACTAGTTTTTGCTTCATGTATTTTGAAGCTCTGTTAGTAAGTACATAAACCTTTAGGATTGTTATGCCCTCTCGATTAACTGACCACTTTTTCATTATGAAATGACTCTCTTTGTCCCTGGTAATATTCTTTGTCAGATTTTTGCTCACTGGCAATCTTTGCATTGGCAGTAGAAAATTCCCTGCCCAAAGGAACAATTATTTTGCTGCCTTGGTCCTTGGTTTCAACTTTGTTCAAAAGTATTTATTTACTGAATTCTTGGCATATTAATATAAGATATTCAGGGGATATTTATTCATTAAATAGGATGGATGTCAGAATTTAAGTTTTGAAAACATGGTATAATGTGTCTAGTTCAAATGAAGACTGATTCAAGGACCACTGACCTAACCTCAAAATTTGCCTACAGAAATCTATGGAGTAGTCAGAGACTTAAGGAATCTTAGATCTTTAAAGGACATTAGATATCTAAACCAAGCTGCTTATGTTATATGTGGGACGACTAATGCTCAGAGGAAGGTCAGGGAGGGTAAATTTTCTCTAGTCAATGGGCAGAAAAGATTACAGCAACAAGGGTACTGGAACCACGGTTACCTGACTCAGAATAGAACACTTTGCATTATATCACCCTTTGCCCGTGGTTTTATAATCTCCACACCTTTTCTTCAGTTGCTTGTCTTTGGAGCAGTGGGTAGAATAAAGTAGTATATACTGAGAAAAAAAATTCAAATGAGTTCTGACTTTTCTCAAAATGTTCAGGTCTCAGTGGCTGCTTCTAAAATTTTAAACTTTTATTTGCCCATTCATCTGTAAAAACAATCTTTCAGTTACAATTTCCTCAGACACCACAATTATTTCCAATTTTCACTGTGGCCTGAGTATTTTTTTCCCCCTACTTTTAAGACAGAGGATTTTTTGTCAAATAACTCCAATGGGCTTGAACATGTTAATTTCTGCTAGAGTACAGATAGACTGAGAACCTATAAGCTGCCAGCAGGGAACATGTATGTTGTTACAAAGATGTTATTAGTATATATGATAAGAATGTTCTGAGCATATCTAAGTCACTGTTATCCTTCATGTTTTCAACAAAGAACCACGTATTTGAATTAGTAATCAAGACTTACTGGGTGGTATAGATGGATTCTACCAATATTCCAATATTCTGATATTGTGGAATGAGGGTTTCTTAGATAGCAATGATTAACAAATGATTTCAGAACATTTGGATGTAATTATCCTTATAAATTTATCTTACACTTCAATATTTGAGAACTTTGAACACAATATTTGAGGTTTCTGAACACAATTAACATTTATTTTATGAGTTCAGTATAATATCTTTATTCTTCCACCCATTCATCTATTAATTTTGCCAGTTAGGGATACTTAATATGCAACAGACATCATGTGAAATACTAGGGATTCACAGATGTATAAATAGCTCTCACCATACTTAGCATCTAATGATCTATCTATATATATATTTAACTTACATGATATATAAGGTGAAGATGTAAATAGTAATTTTGCCAAGTTATGGTTGTTAGAGGGGTATTATTAGTTTTATATAAAATAGTATAGGGACTCCCTTGGTGGTGCAGTGGTTAAGAATCCACCTGCCAATTTAGGGAACACGGGTTCGATCCCTGGTCCAGGAAGATCCCACATGCCACGGAGCAACTAAGCCCGTGTGCCACAACTACTGAGCATGTGCTCTAGGGTCTGCAACTACTGAGCCCGCATGCTGCAACTACTGAAGCCCGTGCGTCCTAGAGCCCGTGTTCTGCAACAAGAGAAGCCACTGCAATGAGAAGCCCGTGCACCACAACAAAGAGTAGACCCTGCTCGCTGCAACTAGAGAAAGCCCGCACGCAGCAACGAAGACCGAACGCAGCCAAAAAAAAAAAAAAGTATAAAAGCACAGCACAATAGACAAATCTAAATTCTTCTTCTTTCTCAAGGGACTTTGAATGGCTCCTTTATCACAACACAAAATAACACAGCTGAGGGGTCAAAAAGACAAAACTAACTTGATGGTTTACCAATATAAAGCAAGCAACCAATATGTTAGGAGCATATCTGAGGCGATCAAAGCCTTAAACTGTGAGAAATTTAGGTTGGAAGTCCAAGATCAAGGTGCCAACAGGGTGGGGTTCTGGTGAGTTCATTTTTTCTGGCTTGTAGGTGGCCGCCTTCTCATTGTGCCCTCGCGTGACCATGGAGAGAACTCTGGCATCTCTTATTTCCAATAACACCAGCCCTATGGACTTAGGGTCCCACCCTTATGACCTCATTTAACCTTAATTACCTCCCCAAAGGTCCTATATCCAAATATAGTCACATTGGGAGGTAGGGCTTCAACCTGTGAAGTTTCGAGGGGAGACTATTTAGTCCATAACATCTTCCCACGTATGCAATCTCACATTTGTAATTCTTGGTCTTGATAAGCCATCTGCCACAGCAACACTAAATTCCTCAAATTCCCTGAATTTCTAACATTTTTTTCTCCATGTTTTTGATCACGTTTTATTTTTGCTAAGTTCTCCCTGCTTCTCTCTCTGGCAAACCTGCAGGTCGATCCCTTTTCCCAGGCCTTCCCTGACTTTCTGCAGGAAGAATGACTGTGTCTCCTACATAACCTCTCATACGGTACAGCACTATCACGTTAAACTTTAATTTATGGTAGACGCTCAATACATATTCATATTTTTCAACAAATGGATGATACTAACATTTTTACAAAATCTCCCAATATTGCTCACTAATGAAGATAGTTCTCCAGGAAGTTATATTCATGGATTATTGTTATGCAATCATTTCTTTTCCCCGCAATTTTAAGGGATATCTAAAGTTAAGGGATAGGTGTTCTTGTCTCATACTTTTGGGCAAAAATTTAATTTAAAGAAATAACTAATTATAAACGTTACTGTTATTTTGAAGTCCTGTGACAGCTACATAATTAGGAAAAACAGTTATGTTGTTTAAAATAAAGAGAAAAAGACAGGTGTGTCTGGGAAACCCAGGACTCCGTAGTGATGTGGAACTCTCTCCAGATGACATATTAATCCATTGCACCAGTCATTCAAATCTGCCTATTTTCTCTCTGGACACAAACTCCATTTGCTATCAGGCCATGGCTCCAGCGTGTGTGATCATGCCCTGTATTCACTGCCTAGCACCCACAGTTAATTGGAACATATTGTCCAGATAACAAAAAAATCTAGTTGCTACACGTCCCACTAATAAAAGGAATTGTCCAGTGACCTTGATAACACCTCATTCTCATAATAATTTAACTGATCCTTTACCTACGTGGATGATAATATTATTGCCTGAAATAGGCAGCCTGAGCTTAGAAAATTTCAATATTAGCTGTGTAGCCTCAGGCAAATTTATTATCCTGTGGTTGTCTCATCTGTAAACGGGGACCAATGGTAGGACCCACCTCTCAGGATCGCTGGCAAGATTAAATGAATACATGTAAAATACTCAGAATAGTGCCTGACATTTAGTAAACACTCAAATGTTAGTTACTATATTTACTATTATTAAAGTATCACTTAAGTTGAAATTAGTCCTACTTAAGTATACTCCATTAAATGAGCTTTTAGTCTCAGAATCCCATATGGACATCAAAGATTACAACGAACCAGGTGAGCATATTTCCATATGAGGGGTGCCTTAAAATTCTGTGATCTCTTGAAAATAGAACTTTTCTACTGGTGGAGGTTTATGTACTGTCCAAACTAGATGATCTGATCCAATTGCTTTGGAACATAAAATGAGTAAAGTTAAAAAAAAATGGGGATGGGTAGAGAAAGCCGTGCAGATCACCAAAAACATTCAACCCTGAGTCAGTTATTGTTGTTTTCAAGTTGAAGATAATTGTAACAATGCTATTAGGATTTAAGTTTCTTTAGAAAGGACAGTATACAACCATTTCTTAACCCATACACAGTGACGTCACATTTCTAGAAGTACAAGTTATATATAAATAAATTCTATGAATACTAGGATGTTAATTTTCAAGACCTGTAACTGGGGTCTTTTTCATGGGTGTAATCTTGAAGCCTGCAAACTTCCTTGACCATAACCTTGGGAACCGTTCTTGGCTTCTAGGTCCAGTTCAGCAGTGATTTGGTGAGATGTCTGTGACAATCACTGTAGACAGAACTTATCTTTTCTTCTTCCTCCTCTGTCTGTATTGACAAAACAGTATTATCAAATAGTTTTACTGGGATGCTCACCAGAACTTGGGAACACTGTACTTCAGCCTAAATGTCAGCAGAATTCTGCGACTTTCCCCACTGCAATTAATGACTACTTGCTCCTTCTAAGCGTTCAAGTTAAATTTGGGGAGTCAACCTTCACTCCTTCTATGCTCATACCTCAGATCCGGTTTATCAGAAATACTGTGGCTCTACAGAAACCCACTACACTGTATAACCTCCACTTCTACTCCTGATGTAAGCCATCATAACACTGCACCTTGAATTGTTGCAATACTCTTTAACTCCTCTCCTAGCTTCCACCCTTGCCCACCTTATGGTCTTGTCTCAACACAGTAGCCAATATGATCCTTTTAAAAGTTGTGGCTACTCTTTTGTTCAAAACCTTTGAGTGGCTCCCTATCTTGCTCAGAGGAAAAGCTTAGTGTTTTACAAAAAGCCTGTGTAATCCTGAGCTTCTCGCTCCTTCACCAGCGTTCCTCACTTATCCCCTCTTCCCTCCTCTGTCGACCTCCCTCTGCCACGAATACTCTTCCTCCCTTTCCCTTTTCACTCAACTGTCACCTCAGTGAGGCTTATTCCATCCTATTTAAATGTGCACAGGTCCACACACACCCAAGCATTTCCTATCCCATACTGTGGTTTTCTCCAGAGCATTTATCACTGTCTAATACAGAAGTTCCTGAAGTGTGATTCCCATCCCACGTGACACTGATGCTGGGCGTCCAGGCACACTTCAGGCGAATCTTCCTCCCAGACTCTCAATCTTTCCTATGGGAGTAGGGCTAAACCACTGACTTGAGGGACCACCAGATTACAAGAAGTGTTTTGTAAAGTGTTTCTTAAATCTCAGAAGGCTGGGCCCCACCCTTGGAATTTCTGATTGGGTAGGACTGGGGTAGGGTCTGAGATTTACATTTCTAACAATTACATGTTCAAAACCACTGGTTGAATAGAATATATGATATACTTTTTATTAAGTTTGTCCGTTTCCTTCCCATTAGAATAAAACTCTATGAGGCAGGGATTTCTTTTTCTTGTTTTCTGCTGTTTCCTCATGCAAAGGACAATACCAGGCACATAGTAGCTGCTCAATAAATACATGTTGGCTGACCAAATGAAAACTATTTACCCTAGTGTTACATCAGAAAATTTCTAACTTTCTCCTGTCAGATTTTATAGCAGATGAAAGCTAAAAAATCTTTATAGTTCAATCCCTTCATGCAAGAAAGCATTTTAAAGTAATGGGCCACAAAACAACTGGGATTTCTGCTACATCACAGCTCACTTCTCAGTGGACTCCGTGGTTTCCACAGCATCTTCTCCCCTCCATGTGCTCTCCCAACTGGGAGCAACAGGTACGGTGTGAAATGAGAGGTGACAGTTTTCTTTCTAGTGGCCAGACATGTTAGGATTTGAATTAAAATTTGCTGAACTGTATTTTACATTTATCTTTTATGACATGAAATATCACCCTAGTCATTTTTCTACTTCAATAAACTTCTATAGAACTATATCAGAGTCCTGGAACTCCAGATGCAAATGTTGAACCCTGCAAATGTTTTAAGAATTCAGCTGTGAAAGATATGAAAATGTTTTTCAGGAGGTATGTTTTTGGGGGGCTTGCTTTTGCAATAATTTAGAACAGTTTATTCTGTCAATATTCATTCTATGGAACTCTATATAAATAACATTACACTTATGCAAAGAAAAATAGGAGGACATAAGAGATTATGAGATAATGATTCATTTTCTTTCAAACAGACTGTCAGAACAGGGGTCAGCAAACTTTTCCTTAAAGGGCCAAGTAGTACATATTTTAGACTTGCAGGCCATATAATTCTGCTATCATGGAAAGCAACCAAACACAAAACATAAATAAATGGCTATTATTTGGTTTCAATAAAACTTTATTTACACAAATGGCCAGCCCATGGACCATAGTTTGCTGACCCCTATGTTAAAAGATTCCCAATATTAGTGGAATGAATGAAATGGACCAGATAATTTAGGTAAATCTGCCAAATTTCTCTCTCTTTACATTCTTATAACTAAAAATAATGACTTTAGAAAAGTGACAATTTTAGCATGCAAAACAGACATTTGGCTCTGTGATAAACTGAATTAGTTAAAAGAATCCTTGTATTTATTTTTTAAACAGCACAAATGCAGGTGACATAGGAAGTCCATAATTCCCACATAACTTATAAACTTAACAACTGAGAGTCTATGTTTTTATAATCTTCTGCATCATTCATAACTATTCACTCTATGGAATCCATTCCATAGCAGCAGAGGAGAACCTTAACTCAAAGCACCAAGTTTCCAGGCATTATTACAAATGTCTTGTTTTCATTCTCTAACACATGCAGTCAAACTGCCTAGGAAGCAAATACCAATTCACCTTAAGCGTCAATGAATAAGGAAAAACAGTTGAGCAACCAACATTACTCTTACGTCTAAAACTGATTCTACCTCTTTACCTTGTTACATTTCCTTCCATGAACATTTTAACTTTTAATGTAGCTATATTTAATATGAATATAAATTGAAATTTGAACATAATCTCTTTCAGATTCAACAGTTTAGGATGTTCGTATCTGTTTCAGAAGTCCTGAGGAAAACAAAAACATTTCTAGAATATTCTGGCAATCTTTATTAAAAGTTAAATTTAGAATTTTATAGCAAAGTAATATGGTCTGTTTGTCCAAATTATAGATTAAAAAATTCCTTAATTTACGTAGATTAAGATACAAAGCTAATTCCCAATACATTTTATAGAAGTGTGTTCTCATTTTTTGAACAAGCAGGGTTCAAATGGGCATTTTTAGGACCTTGCTCACATCAGCCCTATACACCCAGAGACTACTGAATCCACTAAATGGACAATGAAAACTGGTTGAGGCTGCTGATGAATGCTTCAACAGGAATCTGATACACAGACACAGATTCCATTGTTATAGTCAATGGAACTGAAGTCTTCCTTAAAATATGCTCCTGATAGGCTGAAGATAGAGTAGTGGACTGTTAGTTCTTTAAGCCAAAAATGCATGGATGTTGTACAAAGGCTTCATTCTCTGCCTGTAGTCAGTAACTTGAGGGCCTTCTGTAGATTCTGCACTGCAGTGCTGACATCTTCATACTGCAAAGCACTGCCAGCATATTTGCAGTATTTCTGAGCTCTAGCAAAGTCCTCTGGTGTTAGTCGGATATCTCCTAAGAGAAATACAGAGTAATTAAGATATTTATAAAGAATATAGGAAGCGTTCTTTTAGGCTAGGTAAATGCTTATATTCAAGATTACAGAAAATGTTTAAGGTTATATTAAAAACTGAGGGTTGTTTTCCCCAATCCCCAGTTGTATTTGAATAGTTTCTTTATGCTTTTAAATTTTTAAATTACTAATATAAACCATACAGATGTCAATACATAACAACTTATATGAGCAAGATTTTCCTACCAGAAGTCATAAACTGGAAGCCTTTATATTTTGGCAAATTAACTGCAAAAAAAATCATATTCTGTATAAAACAAGGAAAATTGCTTTGGTGTGTATGTTAGAATTGCTGAGACTCTCTTCATGGAACAATAAATACACACAGACTAAACCATTCAACCCTCATTTGAACTAGAATATAAATATAACTCAAAAAAAAATTAAATGACAAACTTTATGTTAAAAAATTACATAAGTCATCTAACTTTTTTTAAGCAAGAAAATAGTTTGCATTTTTGTGCTGTCCATATACAAAACTCTACGGTTTAACTAAGACATATCATTACACTACACAATTTTTAAACATGTAAACAACCCTTACCAATTATTTGTCCAAAATTTTTTCCAGCAAGTTTTCTAGTTACACTATGATTGATATGGATGAGCCCAACTAAATAATTTGGGTAAAAAAAACACACTGAAAACATTTCATTTAATCTAAGATTTGAATATATTTGAATATATATTTCTAAAGGTGAAATTAAAACTGACTTTGTGTCTTATCTTTGGAAATAAATACAATTTTCTTTAGAAATTTTTATGAGGACTCTAAGGAGAACTGGTCAGAAGGCTGGGGGCATACAATATAACGAAAAGATAATATATTTCGATTCTGTTTCTAAATGAACATATATTTTGATCCTGTTTATAAGCTTGTAGTTATAAATATAATTACTTTTTTTAGTTGCTTTTAATTTTGCCAGATAGTACAGCATTAAATGAAAACTTTGACATTCCCTAGGCAAGGACTTCAAAGTATTTAGCAATTCCAGATACTCTGATACTAAATTCTTATCCAAATTATTATTTTCTAAAAATTTTCAAAAAAGAATACTGAAACAATGTATCCTAAAGTTTCTAGCCCAGTGTAAGTGCTGAATAACTTCAACAAAGGAATATAAAAAAGCTGTCTGTACTTTAAATTCTTTCCCACATTTTAAAAGGAATAAAAGTTCACATAGAATTAAACATTGATTAAATTTCAGATTTTAAGATAATGCACTTATACATCTACATATAGTAACTAGCCCAGTGTGTTACACATACAAAGCCTTCAAATATTTGTTGAATTAATATTATTAAAGCTTATATTAAGAGTTGGTCCTTACTGTTGTGAATCAGAGATTACACATTCCAATTTTAACAGAACTTATTTTAATTTCCCTGAATTCTGGTCTTGCCTAAACGTAAGAAATACAAATGAATAAACTAGTAAAATGTAATTATATATTTAAAAAACAAAAAACAGTTTCTCCACAGTTCTATTTTTAGTATTGTAGTGACTTGGCATTTCTTACCCATTAAACCTAAAAAACAACTGTCCTGCAGTTCTTTTGACAATTTAGTCAGGCACACTTCTTATTTTTTTTACTGAAAGATTCATCAATGTTTTTTCAAAGTATATTGAGAGGCTCTAGTCACCTAGATGTGTACTATTATCTAGGTGAGTGAGACATATTATCTAGGTGAGTGAGACATCTATGAAAATTAAGTTTACCTTAATACTACTCATTTTGTGCTTTAATAGTCTATTCTTCTATCTCCAGGCAATGTTTAAATATGTAAGACATCTATCCAGAATTTACTGGACTTTCTGGAGGAAAGCCCTAATGCTCAGGACTAATTTTATTTTTTACAGCATCAGCTTTAACACTGTTTTGCTGACATATCACTTATTTATTAATAAGATAAAAATGTGTATAGTAGTAAGAACTCCGTTACTATTTTAGTTTTTATAAACTTATCTACTAGTGATAAAACTATTTAAAAACAAAAATATTGCATTTTTTTATGGTATAACAATTTCAATATTTATAAAATGAATATCTTAGAAAACTATAATTATAGATACATAATATATAGCTTACAGCATGTATGACAAATTATGTAACTATCTTATAAAATGTAATAACTAGATGATAAGAACCAACTTAGATTTAGATGCAAAATGTAATTTACAAATTTATATAGATGTTAAGATTTATTTTTACCAATTAAATATATAAATATTTATAAGTAAATATATATTTATGTAGAATATATAAAAATATTCTATATAAATATATAATATATATATAAAGAACTTAAAAAGCCATGTCAAATAGTTACTTTTGCTATTTTGTAATATTTCAAGCTTTCTTTCCTTTAAAAATATTATCTATAAGTCATTAATAATAAAACACATGAATTAAAATTTTAAATTAAATAAAATTTGCTTCCTAGTTAGGATTCTTTTAAATTAGCATTTAAAAACTAAATAGAGAAAGTAAAAAAGACATAACAAAGGAAAACACATTTTAGGAAGAGAACAACTATTCAATTTCAGTTTCTCTGATTTTATATTCAAAATAGTAACTATTACTTAATGCACCTAAATGAAAGTTGTTTTTTTTCCTATCATTAAAATTTACCAGAAGCCATAATCAGAACCAGAGAGAGCACACTGTGGACCTAAAAGGTGTTTAAAGAATTAGAAAAAAGAAAGATCACATACAGCTAATCCAACCGTTAAAAAAAAAAAAAGAATTAGAGAAGTTGTCTAATTTAATATAATATCTCTTTTTTGAAATCTGTGCTTATAAGTTCCAGATGCCTTCACGAAGACTGTCTTTATCACAGAGCTGCTTCTCCCCTTCATAGGGCAGGACAAGAACCGGGCAGAGGAGAGGTAGAGCCATCAGTTAAGTTCTCTATTCCGGGGGAAAGAGCCTGGGTCAGCACTGGATCAAAAGTAACATTATTTGGTATAAAGAGAAATCCCTGCATGCTCAGTTGCTAGAAGCATCTATTTCCAAGGTTGATTTATCTAACCTTGGCAGAAGATGGAATACTTAATTGTAAATATTTCCGAAATGGGTCTTTAGAGATTTTTTCCTACTTAACTAGAAATGCATGTGAAGGACCTTGGATAATCTGATCCTAGTGTACTCAATTATCCTCTGACTTGAATGGAAAGCATAGGCAAAAATCTTATGGGAATCATCTGATTCCCTGAAGTAAATCTTGGAGGTAAATATAAAGTACAGTACTGACCCCTTAAATCCAGGCATCGCCAGGACACATCACTTAATAATGGCAACAGCAATGATTAGAGGCAGAATATTATTATGTCACGAACCATACTAAATATTTTTCATATATTCTATTTAATTTTTAAAAAACCTTTAAGCAGTAAGTTGTTATTCGCACTCTAATACTATCAGGTATATACAAGTTAAAAAAGTAAATACTGAACTTCAAATACCTACCTTCCCAATTCCATTCTCCTCTTCAGAGTGAGCCACAAATTCACTATAAAAGTATTTAACCTTTTTTAATATGTGCACAGTATTCCATAGGACAGATGAGCCATAATTTCTCATTAATAGACATTTAAAATTGTTTTCTACTAATACAAGTGATGCTGAAATAAAATACCCTTGTAAATACATTTTGTGCTCATGTCTAAATATTTCTCTAAGATAGATTCCCAAAAGTGGAATAGCTGAGTCAAAAAAAATTTGCAATTCTGACAGTGACAGAATGCTACTGAAGAAGGCTTCACCAATTTATATTCCCACCAACAGCATACAAATCATTCCCTATGTTTATTTCTCTGTTTTTTTTCCCTATTAAGTTTTATTTATTTATTTGCAGGAGCTCTTTATATATGCTCTGAACAGTAATTCTTTATTTTTTTAAGTATTGATTTCCTCCTGGTCTATTAGTTGCATTTTAACAATATAATGGGGAGAAGAAATCTTTTGCTGTATGCAATTTATTACTTTTCATTAGTCTAACCTGTTAAGATACAACCAAATGAGATACAGGAATTGGGGGATAGTATCTAATATATATTTTTTCTAACATCAGTTTTGATGTTTTGTTTTTCTTGCCACACTGTTCCAAATGCCACTTTTGTCATTATTTTAATTCCCATACTGTGTGGCCTGATTTCTGGATTCTTTATTCTGTTTCACTGTTCTGTCTAGTCTGCTTCTGATATTTTCACATCATATTTTAGGGAGAGCTTTTACAGGTACATGGGACTGTAGAGAGGAATCTGGAAAACAAGTTTAACAGAGGAATATAGTATTTACTGGGCAGGTTATCTGTCTACTAATAGACATTTTCCACTATGTTCTTGGGTAATTTGCTAGTTTATTATAGTTTCTTTACTCTTCTTACCTTAGCACTGTGTTCCCCCATGAAACATACACAGACTCTTTTTTTTTTGCGGTACGTGGGCCTCTCACTGCTGTGGCCTCTCCCGTTGCGGAGCTCAGGCTCCGGATGTGCAGGCTCAGTGGCCATGGCTCACGGGCCTAGCCGCTCCGTGGCATGTGGGATCTTCCCGGACCGGGGCACAAACCCGTATCCCCTGCATCAGCAGGCGGACTCTCAACCACTGTGCCACCAGGGAAGCCCCATACACATACTCTTAAACTAGGCCTTTCAGGATTCAAAGGCCATTGCAGCTCTTGATTTTAGGTTTTATAACTTATCTGCTTTTAATAAAATCAGGAAAAGTAGAATAAACTTAACATAACTCATACACTTAAATAAGTCATCTACCTTGCCCCTGCCCACTTCACTTTTGAATTATTTCTATTTTTTGTTTTCTCTAGGTTACTTCCCTAACCCCAGTTGATAAGCCTATACCATTTCTTGATTTATCAGTCTTTAGGCTTTATCTACTGACACTCTGCTATGAAAGGTAAAGAATTTATCTCACTATCCTCCTCTCCTGCCCTGTCTCCTTCTAAATTTATTAGTGCTTTCAAATTTCTTAGTTGCTTACTTTTGTCTTCTACTTCTCATTCCATCAACTCTAGAAAAAAATCACAACATTTCACTTCTGGACACTCATCCTAATAACAGCTTTCTTTTATTCCACCTTTCAACTTCCAGAAATATCTCTCTACCTTCACTTGTCAGTGTTGATTTATATTCTGCCCTGAATAAAGTATTCTGTTTGTGATAAGCCTATGCCATTGCAAGGAGAATGTTCTTTGTGTCCAAGTCAAACAAAATCCCTTTTCTTATATTTCATAATTCTATTATTGCTCAAAATCATGGCATATTTCAGTTTGCTTCTTACTTGAAACTACTTGTACGATTTAAAATGTTTTCTTGGATCTTTTCGTTCTTCTTGGGAAAGGAATTCTACAGCTTCTTATCCATTTCTTTCCCAGTCTACAGCTTCTTATTCTATGTATTGCATAGAATCCACTTGATTTTTCTTAAAGGAGGGGAGCTCTGATTTTCTGTTCTAATTTTAGAGCAATTGCTTTTCAAGCCTATGGAAAAGCTGTCAATGGACTTTTTCTTTAGGTGACCTAAGATTAATTTCACCAATTCTTATATCTCGTATTTCTTTTCTTGGTTATCATTCTTTTCTTGATGGAGTAACTTCTTCTGATAACTTCCTTAGAAATGGTGTATGGTAGGCAAAACTTCAGAATCCTTACATATTTAATAATATTTATTTTGCCTTCATACCTGACAGTTTGGTTGGGTAAAGAATTCCAGGGTTCTAGTTCTAGATGGTAGACTAAGCATACATAATTGACTATTTTTCCTTCTGAAACTATATTAAAATGATAAGGTAAAACAAAACGAAATAAAATTCCAAAACTGAAGGAAAAGCAGAGAAGAGAAAAGAGTGTAAAAACTGGAAAGGATAATTGACAAGAGATTTAAAGAAACTTCTAGAAAAGTAGAAATTAAGTGAAGGTATGCTGTTAGATAAAACAGTGTCAAAAAAAATCCCAACTCAGAACATGTAATATAGGAGGCAACTGGGGAGCCTATCCAGAGAAACTTCAGAGAGGGTCTAGCTGTATGAGGAGTGGGACTGGGGGGATCTTTACTGAGTCAGTCTAAAACAATTATCTGCACTAGTTTCACATCCTTCCCCCCTCTATCAACCTCTGCATACCTGTACACCCTCAGCCTTAATGGCTTTCCATCTCTCACATGAGACCCTAGACAAAAAAGATAGAGAATGTCTCTCTAAAATTGTGGAATTAACTTCCTGGACAGAGCTAGGATGGACAAGGTATGTGTGGTACACTCTTTGCCATCCCTCTCCAAGAAAAGATCTCATCCATGGCTGAGATGCAGGAGGAAGCTGAATGGCCTGTTCCCACTCACAGGGGAGAACAGAAAAATCAAGTGAGAAACAGACCTGCAGACATAGTATCGGGGGAAATTCAATAACATCTACTGAAAATAATCAATCAACATCTTCATTCTAAATATAAAAGGACTAATCTCAGCAGACACATGAAGAAAACTCTGAATAAGAATGACCAAATTAAACAAACAGAACAACGAAGTGGGGGAAAAAAAAAGAAGTTGAAAAGATTTAAAAAGAAAGAGAGAATGCCTTTGGATTTAGGTATTTTTGATAATAAGAAACAATCTTGGTTTACTGGAGAATCTAGTGAATAAAGGCATTCAAAGAAATGTGTTTCAAATTACCTAGACATTCAAATACACTGCACTCCTAAGATAAAAGTACAAAACAACGCCCCCAAACAGCAGAAACACTATATCTCATAAAACAGCTGACTTACCCTGGGAAACTGTATTGAAAAGTGCAGGATCAATGGCCGGAATAGTCTGTGGAGTAGGCTGGATAGTGTTACTTGCTACACCTGCAAATCAGAAAACCATAAATGGGTATAAAAGTGTTACACCTCTCAATTACATTCTAGGAAAGTGCTCAAAGGATCATGGAGGAATTTCATTACTTCACTTAATTACTTTCTTGAAACCTTAATGAACTGAAATTTGATATACTTATTTGACGGTGGAGGCTGCTATAGGAAATATGCAGAAAAATACATTTTGAGTGTTTACACACATGTATTGGCCACACATTTCTTATCATGTATTTTGCATTTTCTATCATGTCTAATACTTCAAGTTGCTTCTCAAGTAAAGCTTACCTAATATCTGTAGAAGTAACAGACTCCCTTCCTACCTTTTAATTTCTTAAATAAATAATTAATTTTGGGGATAAGGTGGGCTATAATTATGATTTAGTTTAACTTATGGGATGAGTCCCATTTCATCACTATGAATGAAATTATAAATTATATATTCCAGTTTTCTAGTTTATGTTTTTAAGATAATATTTTTATATATCCAATAAGCAATTAGTTTTGACTTCCTATTAGAACCTGTCATGACTGTCATATTTAGTGGATAACTAGCATTCTTGACTAATACTAAGTAATATACTAGAGTTGAAGATTATTAATCATCTAAAAAATTAACATAAATTGTTGAAACTTCCCAAAAGAGACTTAGGTGATTCAATTAACAAGAAAGCAAATGAACAGGAAAAGTTGATTGCTCTTGATTAATGGACTGCCCTAAGCTAAGAGGATTCTTCTGCCCTAAGCTAAGAGGTTAAATCTGAATAGGCAATCTGTAGTAACGGTAAAGTAGGATAGACACTAGGACAAGAAGGCGGAAACAGAAGAGAGGGAGAAAACAAATTGTGAAGTTTTCAGGGTCACGGATACATAGCCAATGAGAGTTCTAGAGCTATGGTTTCACAAAGGTTGACTGAAGTTCTGAAATATATTCTGCAGCTATGAAGTCTTGAGTGTGAAGGATCTTCTCAATCCCTATCCAAAGGAAAAAAAATGGTTTAAATATATACTATTTTATCTCATTTAATTTTGTCTTAGGACAAACTAGTTTCACTTTACAGGCTTGGTGCTATTAAGTCATGAAAGTCTTACTTTTTAAACTAAAAATTGAACTAACAAAAATTTTAACAGTACAAAGGGGTATGGATGAAAAGTCAAGTACAAATTTTAAATAGTACAAAAAAAAAAAAAGAGAGGCAGAGGAAAAAAAAAACGGTGAAAAGCCTGCCTCTCATTCCTATTCCAGGTCACTTGAGGGCTATCACTAGTTTTAGAATACCCTTCTATGCACATACAAACATGTGTGTGTCCAGGCGTGTGTGTGTGTACAAGGAAATAAATGTACTTTGCTAAGAAATTTGTGTTCTAGCCTAAATCAAAACCCTCCGGACAAACTCCTTTCTCTATGGAGAATGCATTATTTGGTATGTATGTTTTGCCAGTGGTAATATGTCTGCATACTGTACTATTCTGTGCATTTTTCACTTAATATGCCTTAGCAATAATTCCAGATTAAATATATTTAAATCCACCTTTTTTTTTTTTAAGATTTTTTTTTGTGTGTGGACCATTTTAAAATCTTTATTGAATTTGTTAAAACACTGCTTCTGTTTCATGTTTTGGCTTTTTGGCCATGAGGCATGTGGGATCTTAGCTCCCCAACCAGGGATTGAACCTGCACCCCCTGCACTACAAGGCAAAGTCTTAACCCATGGACCGCCAGGGAAGTCCCTAATCCTCCTTGTTCTTTTTAATGGCTACATAGTGTTCCATTCCATGCATGAACCACAATTTATAATGCTATCCATTACTGACGAACATTTACGTTGTTTCCAAACTTTTGTTGCTAAAGCTAATACTACATGAATATTTTTATACACTGTATACATATATATGCATGAATATATTTACAGGAAAAAAATTACAGAAGTATAACTGCAAAGTCAGGAGACATACAAATTTAAACTGACCAATTCAATGTCTATCTTTTGCCTGATTTTGATAAATACTAACAAACTATATTAAACTGTAAACATATGACATAATTCTCCCCATAAAACTTGAACTTTCAAAGGCACATAATTTACATAACATATATATTTTAAAGTTAGAATGCAAGATTTGAGAGGGCTCTTGAGACTACCTGGTGAAGTCCAGTGATTTGAAGCAGCTGAGCATAAAAACACAGGTAGGTGACTATATATATTCTTCACACAGATCTTTAGAAAAGAGGATAAGTTGACAACCATCTCACAATCTGGATATCAGTGCCATTCCTTACTAAGTAATTTGTGCTTCTGCCTAAATTAAAATTCTCCTAACAAACCCTTTTCTCTATGGAGAAGGCATACTTTCTTTGGTCAGCCTCCTGCATTAATTTTTAAATGCTTATTTGTACATCTCCAGATGATTAATTAAGTAGGTAATATTATTTAACAAGAACAAAACAGAATTTACAGAGAAATAATTTACTTACGTAGTAAAATTTTACTTGAGCGATATTAAAAGAAAAACACAGGTAATCTGCATTTTATTAAGAACTTTGGTCACAGTCATTCAACCAAGACTTGAACAGACAGCACAGGCTGCTCAACACGCCTCATGCAGCAGTCAGAAGATGCTGCTTCTCATTTGTTTCCACGCCCAGGGACCAAGGCCTGTGTTCTTGGCAGCCATCATGACATGTTCCCACTGGGGCCTAGCATACAGGTTCAACTAAGTGCATAAATATCTGTTAAATCAGTAAAGATGGTTTTTAGTTTATGTTATTTATTTTTTGAAATGCCCAAATCTAGTTAATTTTCCTTCTTTCTTGATTTGGAAAGATTTCAACTGTCAATTATTGAATGGATTGCAGCCCCCTGGACTACAGTATGTTGGAATGATGTCACCATAAAAACATTCCTGGGGGAAAGCAGAACTGTGTTAGAAATTTCTTTCTTTCTATTACTTAACAAAAAGCAATGTTAACAAGTAACTTCTGGTTAATTTTTTAGCGGATGGTTGTTACACAGGCTATTTGATGAGATTAATATATATTCAAGAATTAAATGCTATATGATTTCTAATTAAGTACTAAATTGTTCTCCTGACTATGTGGTGTGGGGATTCTGAAAAGGGAGAAATGGGTGTTAGTTAGAAAACTCTAGAAGATGTTGTAAAAAGTATTAATTAAACAGAACCCTGAAGGTCAGTAGCATTTGAAGAGCCAGAGAAAGAGAAAGACATGCTAACTATGAGGAACACTGTAAGCAAATGTAAGAAGATTGGGTTAAATAAACCTCAGAATAGTCATGGAAAATAGCACTGATAGAAATGGTTAGGCCAGAATATTAACCACTTTGAAAGCTGTACAGCAGAATTCAAATGCAGTACTTCTGTCACTTAAAAGAACAACAATAAAAGAGCTAAGCTTTGGATTTACTTATGAGGTGAGCTGCATTTATAATTAAAAGGCTAGCATTTATTCTAAAATAACTCTTTTAATCTATTTAGATTTATCACTGACATCTTCAATATTTACAGACTGTGAAAAGCATGTTTCAAGAGAAAGAAAAAATCATAGGCTGTATTGCCTCTATCTGATATTACACAGTGGTAAAAGCACAAAGAGGTAAACACTTGGCTGTTCAAACAATCTCTATCCCGGCCCTCCTTGCACCCTCTGCTTTTCTGTGGAAGAACTAAAAACTGTATATTAGTACATACTATTCTTTTCAGCTATCTTAAGGATTTCCCTTTGATAAAAGTGCATCCTGGACCTTTATAGGAGAGAAAGTAAATCATTCTTAAAGTGAGTAAAAGGGGAAACATCTGCTATATTTATAAACTAAAAATGTTATTTCACTTTCTATTAGGCAACTATGAACTTTTTTTTTTTTACTGTTTTAAATATAATAGAAAAAAAAATCTGCCAGCAAAGAGGAGATTCCCATATCTCAAGCCAACCTTAAGAGGAAAAATATTATGAGAAATGTAGGTTTTGATTTGATAGAACTTTAGTTCCTTGGAAGGGAAACAGAAGGGAGGTGCCAAAAACATGAAATCCAAAAGACTTGGATTCAAATTCTAGTACTGTTACTTATTAGGTATGTTTCTATGTGTATTTTTTTTGGATAACTGCTTAATTTCTTTAGTTTGTAAAGTAGGGATAGCAATATCTAATATAGCTCTGTTAGAATAAGTTTATGAAATAGCTATGATAATTATTTAAATGCTAAGTCTATAAGAATGTACACCTGATGCCCTAAAGCAGTTCCAAGGTTTTTAGTTTTATGTCTCACTCTGAAGAACATAAGAGAGTGAAAAAAAAAAAATAAGGCTCATGCCAGATTTAAATGGATCAAAATGAACTGTTCATGCCAGAAAACTTCCTAACAGAAATAGAAGACTACCTCCTGATATCTATCTTTATGTGTGGATATTCTGAGCAGGAGTCTATTAGCTTGAACATATGAAACTACTAATATTTTATCACTTTTGTTGTACAAAAAGACACTTTGTTTGGTTCAACCTATTATAACCCTCCTACTACAAGCATATTTTCCCTCTCATATATACACACAGTATGCCTACATATAAAATATATGTATATGGGCCTATACCACAACTCTGCCCTAAGATACACTGCCTGAGCAATACCCCTTAGGCAATCTTTTTGTAAGGTCAATGTCCTACCCCAACAGTGACACTTTTCTTGATTCACAAAATGATTTTAAGTGTTCATTAACTTCCTATTAAATACCCTTTCTTTGGCACAGAAATAGGAAGGAACATTAAAAAAAAGGAAGCACAACTAAGGCACGTACCAGGCACCTGTGGAGGACCACGGACACCTAAGGGGACGGCAGGAACCCCCAGCGACCGGGTAGGACGTGGGGCGCGGGGGGGTAGTGAAGGGGGAGGAGAAGTGGAGGTGGGAGGGACTGGTGCCCCTGTGGGGGGGGGGCTGGGGGAGGGGAAGGGATCCCACGCCAGAAGGGGGAAACTGGGGAACCACTGGGAGGGCAGAGGATCAAAAGGGAGCGTGGCCAGGTTTCTCCTGCCCACTTGGGCCCCCAGGAACCTGCTGAGATCCTGGGCCTGATCCTCTGCCCACCACGGCCCCCTCCAGCCATGCGGGTCCTGACAGAGCGGGAGGGAGGGAAGGGGGAGCAAAAGTAAAGGCTGGACCTCTGGAACCAGTGCCCCTGAGGGGTGGCTGGGGAAAGGGAGGAATTCCTAAACCCAGTGACCCACACACGGTTAGGGGTCCCGTGGGGATGGGGGAGACCCTGGGGAGGAACGGCGGGGGGGGGGTACTCAGAGGAACAGAAGGGAATGGGGCCAGAGCTTTCCCTGTCCACTTAGCTACGGGGGAGCCTGCTGGGCTCTTGGGCCTAATCCTCTGCCCTCGGAGCCAACCTCCTGCCGTGCAGAGCCCAAGCCCCACTCCCACACGCTCACCCAGGCCCTACCTCCAAACTCCGGAACTCCACACTCCAGAGGCCCTCCTTTGTACATGCTGCCTCTCGCCTTCCCTTCAGGTCCTAAGCAGAGGCCCCGTCCCCAGGGCCTTTTCCAGCTGGGTCCTGAGCCTAGGCCCCGCCCCACGCTCAAACGTCACCCCCCCCACCCGCCTAGGCCCCGCCCTACCCTAAACCCCGCCCCTGCCTAAGTTCCACCCCCGCCTAAATTCTGCCCCATACAAAGGCTTTTTTTTCCCTCCTCTTTTAGATTGGGGTTCTGTTTTATCTTGTGGATTCACTGTTGTTGATTCATTTACATTTCTATTTTTCCTAATAAAGCTTTTATTTTTCTAAATTTATTTTATTCTTTATAGTTTGTTATTGTTCTCTCTCTTTGGCTTGTTCCCCTGACCTCCCTTTTTTTCTTTCTTTTTTTTTTTTTTTTTTTTTTTGCTGTGCCATGCAGCTTGCCAGATCTTCACTCCCAGGCTGGAGGTCAGGCCCCAGCTCCTGTGGTGGGGGCTCCAAGTCCAACCCACTGGACTAACAGAGAACCTCAGATCCCAAGAAATATTCATCAGAGTAAGACCTCCCAGAGGTCCTCCTCTGAACACCAAGACCCAGCTCTATCCAACTGCCTGCAAACTCCAGTGCTGGACACCTCAGGCCAAACAACCAGTAAGACAGGAATAAAGCCTCACCCATCAAAAAAAATTTTTTTTAATGGAAATGACAAAAAAATATGTTACAGATGAAGAAGCAAGGTAAAAACCTACAAGACCAAATAAATGAAGATGATTAGCCAACCTACCTGAAAAAGAATTCAGAGTAATCATAGTAAACATGACCCAAAATCTGGGAAACAGAATGGAGAAAATACAAGAAACATTTAACAAAGATCTAGAAGAACTAAAGAGCAAACAAACAGTGATGAACAACACAATAACTGAAACTGAAAATACTCTAGAACGAATGAACAGCAGAATAACTGAGGCAGAAGAACGGATACGTGAGCTGGAAGATAAAATGGTGGAAATAACTGCCAGGGAGCAGAGAAAAGAAAAAAGAATGAAGAGAATTGAGGACAGTCTCAGAGACCTCTGGGACAACACTGAACACACCAACATTCGAATTATAGGGGTCCCAGAAGAAGAAGAGAAAAAGAAATGGTCTGAGAAAATATTTGAAGAGATTATAGTTGAAAACTTCCCTAGCATGGGAAAGGAGATAGTCAATCAAATCCAGGAAGCACAGAGAGTGCCATATATGATAAACCCAAAGAGAAACATGCCAGACACATATTACTCAAACTATCAAAAATTAAATACAAATAAAAAATATTAAAAGCAGCAAGAGAAAAGCAACAAATAACATACAAGGGAATCCCCATAAAGTTAACAGCTGATCTTTCAGGAGAAATTCTGCAAGCCAGAAGGGAGTGGCAGGACATATTTAGAGTGAAGAAAGGGATAAACCTACAACCAAGATTACTCTACCCGGCAAGGATCTCATTCAGATTCGATGGAGAAATTAAAACCTTACAGCAAGCAAAAGCTAAGAGAATTCAGCACCACCAAACCAGCTTTACAACAAATGCTAAAGGAACTTCTCTAGGCAGGAAACACAAGAGAAGGAAAAGACCTATAATAACAAACCCCCCCAAATTAAGAAAATGGTAATAGGAACATACATATCGATAATTACCTTAAATTGAAATGGATTAAATGCTCCAACCAAAAGACACAGACTGGCTCAATGGATACAAAAACAAGACCTGTATATATGCTGTCTACAAGAGACCCATTTCAGACCTAGGGAACATACAGACAGAAAGTGAGGGCATGGAAAAAGATATTCCATGCAAATGGAAATCAAAAGAAAGCTGGAGTAGCAATTCTCATATCACACAAAATAGACTTTAAAATAAACACTATTACAAGAGACAAAGAAGGACAGTACATAACGATCAAGGGATCAATCCAAGAAGAAGATATAACAATGGTAAATATTTATGCATCCAACATAGGAGCACCTCAATACATAAGGCAAATGTTAACAGCCATAAAAGGGGAAATCGACAGGAACACAATAATAGTAGGAGACTTTAACACACCACTTTCACCAATGGACAGATCATCCAAAATGAAAATAAGGAAACACAAGCTTTAAATGACACATTAAACAAGATGGACTTAATTGATATTTATAGGACATTCCCATCCAAAAGCAACAGAATACACTTTCTTCTCAAGTGCTCATGCAACATTCTCCAGAATAGACCATATCTTGGGTCACAAATCAAGCCTTGGTAAATATAAGAAAATTGAAATCATATCAGGTATCTTTTCCGACCACAACCCCATAAGACTAGATAGCAATTACAGGAAAAAATCTGTAAAAAATACAAACACATGGAGGCTAAACAATACACTACTCAATAACGAAGAGATCACTGAAGAAATCAAAGAGGAAATGAAAAAATACCTAGAAATGAATGACAAAGAAAACACAACCACCCAAAACCTATGAGATGCAGCAAAAGCAGTTCTCAGAGAGAAGTCAACAGAAATACAATCCTACCTCAAAACAAGAAAAATCTCAAATAAACAACCTAACCTTACAACTAAAGCAATTAGAGAAAGAAGGACAAAAAACCCCCCAAAGTTAGCAGAAGGAAAGAAATCATAAAGATCAGATCAGAAATAAATAAAAAAGAAACGAAGAAAACAATAGCAAAGATCAATAAAACTAAAACGCTGGTTCTTTGAGAAGATAAACAAAATTGATAAACCATTAGCCAGACTAATCAAGAAAAAAAGCGAGAAGACTCAAATCAACAGAATTAGAAATGAAAAAGGAGAAGTAACAACTGACACTGCAGAAATACAGAGGATCATGAGAGATTACTACAAGCAATTATATGCCAATAAAATGGACAACCTGGAAGAAATAGACAAATTCTTAGAAAAGCACAACCTTCCAAGACTGAACCAGGAAGAGATAGAAAATATAAACAGACCAATCACAAGCACTGAAATTGAAACTGTGATGAAAAATCTTCCAACAAACAAAAGCCCAGGACCAGATGGCTTCACAGGCAAATTCTATCAAACATTTAGAGAAGGGCTAACACCTATGCTTTTCAAACTCTTCCAAAATACAGCAGAGAGATGAACGCTCCCAAACTCATTCTATGAGGCCACCATCACCCTGATACCAAAACCAGACAAAGATGACACAAAAAAATTACAGACCAACATCACTGATGAACATAGATGCAAAAATGGAAATAAAAACAAAACTAAACAAATGGGACCTAATGAAATTTAAAAGCTTTTGTACAGCAAAGGAAACCATAAACAAGACAAAGACAACCCTCACAATGGGAGAAAATATTTGCAAACGAAGCAAATGACAAAGGATTAATCTCCAAAATATACACGCAGCTCATGCAGCTCAATATCAAAAAAACAATCAACCTGATCCAAAAATGGGCAGAAGACCTAAAGAGACATTTCTCCAAAGAAGATATACAGACTGCCAACAAACACATGAAAGAATGCTCAACATCACTATCATTAGAGAAATGCAAATCAAAACTACAATGAGGTATCACCTCACACCAGTCAGAATGGCCATCATCAAAAATTCTACAAACAATAAATGCTAAAGAGGTGTGGAGAAAAAGGAACCCTCTTGCACTGTTGGTGGGAATGTAAATTGATAAAGCCACTATGGAGAAGAGTATGGAGGTTCCTTAAAAAACTAAAAATAGAACTACCATACGACCCAGCAATCCCACTTCTGGGTACATACCCTGAGAAAACCATAATTCAAAATGAGTCATGTACCACAATGTTCACTGCAGCACTATTTACTATAGCCAGGACACGGAAGCAACCTAAGTGTCCATCGACAGATGAACGGATAAAGAAAACGTGGCACATACATACAATGGACTATTACTCAGCCATAAAAAGAAACGAAATTGAGTTATTTGTAGTGAGGTGGATGGACACTGAGTCTGTCATACAGAGTGAAGTGAGAAAGAGAAAAACAAATACTGTATGTTAATACATATATATGGAATCTAAGAAAAAAATAATGGTTCTGATGAACCTAGGGGCAGGAAAGTAATAAAGATGTGGACGTAGAGAACGAACCTGAGGACACAGGGAGGGGGAAGGGTAAGCTGGGACGAAGTGAGAGAGCAGCACTGACATATATAAACTACCAAATGTAAAACAGATAGCTAGTGGGAAGCAGCCGCATATCACAGGGAGATCAGCTCAGTGCTTTGTGACCACCTAGAGGGGTGGGATAGGGAGGGTGTGAGGGAGACGCAAGAGGGAGGGGATATGGGGATGTATATATATATATATATATATATATATATATATATATATATATATATATACATATAGCTGATTCACTTTGTTATAAAGCAGAAACTAACACAACACTGTAAAGCAATTATACTCCAATAAAGATGTCAAAAAAAAAAAAAGATAACCAACAAGGACCTACTGTATAGCAAAGGAAACTCTACTCAGTATTCTGTAATAGGGGCTTCCCTGGTGGCACACTGGTTGAGAATCTGCCTGCAAATGCAGGGGACAAGGGTTCGAGTCCTGGTCTGGGAGGATCCCACATGCCACGGAGTAACTAGGCCCGTGAGCCACAACTACTGAGCCTGCGCATCTGGAGCCTGTGCTCCGCAACAAGAGAGGCTGTGATAGTGAGAGGCCCACGCACCGCAATGAAGAGTGGCCCCCACTTGCCGCAACTAGAGAAAGCCCTCACACAGAAACGAAGACCCAACACAACCCAAAATAAATAAATAAACTCCTACCCCCAACATCTTAAAAAAAAGAAAAATTCTGTAATAAAATATATGGGAAAAGAAAAAGGAAAAAAAAAAGGAAAAGGAAGCTAATTTGCTGAACACTGATTTTGTGTTAGGCATAGTAGTCAACTTTCATACTTCTTCCCCTTTAATAATTGAAACAACTATGAGAAGTATGATTAATTTCATTTTAAAAGAGAGAATAACCTCAGTCAGGAACTGAGTAACAGTTGAGTTTGTGGTTTAGCAAGGAGTAGAAACTAATTACTAATACTATGTGACTCCCAAGTGTATTTTATTCTCACTTCACCCTTCTGTAAAGATGCTTGTGTTGGAGGCTCTTGGTCAGTTTTTAAACTTACTACCAATAGTATAACTTGAGCAGTATTTATCAAAGGCAAATACATCTAAATATGTAGCTGGTTTTGCTTACTTCATTCTACCCTGGAAATACTGAATATTTCCAAAAGATAATAAAATATTTAAAAGAGTGTTCTATGAAATTTTACTTACAAAACTAATGGAAATTGGTCTATTAATTCTATCACATAGACCTTAAAGCAATGAAAAGTCAGACAGGGTAAAATATACAGAATGATGATAGTAAAGAGATCAGTGTTAAAATTATCATGTTCATCAATATGCTTACAAAAATGTTTGCATTATTTGTAGATGATATGAAGTTGAAAGCTGTAAAATAGGAGGAAAGAAACTAATCGTAATTGCTGCTACAAGGGTCAAAACAGAAAACTCTTAAATGTTGTTCAACTCATGCAAAATAACCTAAATGGTTTGGGTAAACTGAGGCTGAAAATTTGAAAGTCAATGAAGTAATGGTGAATAACCGCAATAGTAGAAATCAAGGCGCAAAGGCAACTTTTATTCTATTAATTAAATATTTTGAAATATATAGGTTACTACCATAGATTACCCTTATGCTGAGATAAAAGTTTAAAAACAATTTTTGGAAAAAAAATTAATTAAATATAAGTTTTATTTAAACTATGGTTTTAAATGCCCCTCTATTTGGAAGTAAGGGTTATACTCTGTCAACAATACAAGTAAATAAGAGTATCTGCAACTTTCAAAAGTTTATATTATAACATTGACTTATTCCTGGAGACTAGTTTTGTCAGATCTTTTTTCTATGAAAACACAGACATATAGTACTAATTTATTCATAGATAGCAGGCATCACTTCTGTGGTTTATTTTTAGACACGTTTGTAATATTAAAAAACCAAACCACCAAACCCCAACCCCCCTCCTTTCACTTGTCTGTGAATCCACGGCTATTGAGATTCTGTGCTCAAAGCTTGCTCCTTCATCAATAATACCCATGTTGAGGGAGGAGGCAGGGTCCTAAGGGAATAAGTCAAGAAAAATGAATCTTGCGATCACAGTGGGAACCTGACAGACACATCCTATAATAAGCCCCACTCACCTCAGTGCTATTCTTGAACAGTGAAGGGGAAAGAAAGGGAGGGGAAGAAAAAGAAAACAGCCACACACACGAAAAGCACAGGAACTTTACTTATTAATAAAACATAAGGTCAATAGTAATTAATTGCACATAAATATATTTTGTCATTTCTTAAAAAATTAAAATACAACTAATATTAAAACTTCAACGAAAAGGATGTAACTTTTTGGTGGGTTCAAGTGGAACTTAAAGATCTTATCATGCTTTAGGACCATCATTATGAGGCACAAATATGAGAAGCACAGTTGTTATTTATGAAAGGAGAGTTCAAATTCGTTAAGCTTCAATTTCCTACCTGTGCTATGAGGCACTTCTGCTGGGGTATTAGCTGGAGCGTGGGCACCGGGAGGAATCTGTATTCCAGCATAGCTGCTTGATGGCATGTTGCTTGGGTCATACGCTGAAGATGACGGCTGAGGTGGCTGACTGGGCAGAGAGGCTGTTCCAGCATCTTCATTTTCCTCAACATCTATTATATAACATACATGCAATGTTAAATGAGGTCCACACAGTCCCTGATTCATGGGGTTTTTGTACGATGGTGCAAAAGTGATAGGGACTCAGTAGAAACCATACTTTGAATTTTGATCTTTTCCCAGGCTAGCGATATGCAGTATAGTACTCTCTGTGATGCTGGGAAGCTGCAGCCACAGCTCCCAGTCAGCCACGCAACCACAAGGGTAAAAAACCGATACACTTACAACCATTTTATTTTTCACTTTCAGTACACTATTCAGTAAATTACATGAGATATTCAACACTTTATTATAAAATAGGCTTTGTATTAGATGACTCTGCCCAACTGTGGGCTACTGTAAGTGTTCTGAGCACTTCTAAGGTAGGCTGGGCTAAGCTATGATGTTCAGTAGGGTAGGTGTATTAAATGTATTTTCAAATTATATTTCCAGTTTATGATGGGTTATCAGGATATAACCCCATTGTAAGTTGAGGAAGATCTGTATTTTGAAATAGAAATGCCAAATATTCTTATTTTGCTATACGGACATGACAGACATTTGACTGTAATTCTATTTAATGCAATTGATAAGCAGCTTCTCTTAAAATAATTGTTTTAATTTTTTTCCTTTTCTTGAAACACTTAGTTGTGCCTGGCAGTATGATCAACATTTCTTTAAATTAATACTTTCCAACTCTGTAAAATCTTTGCATATATTATATTTTTCTTAAAAATAAATTTTCTTTAAACCCATTCTTTAAATTTATGAAAAATGGAGGACATTTTTGGCAAAACATGTCACATTTATGCTCTCCATAAGAACTCTACTTTCTGACAGCTGCCTTTTACTTAATATTTATTGTTTACTAGCTATTAAATGATTACCTGTGTGTTGTTCAACAAATTAATCAACAAAAACAAAGGAATAAAATTTCACATTGAGCTGTCTATGTAGAAAGGAGTAATAAGAGAGCCACTTTGTTGTTCCATATCCAAGTGGATATGGAAACTTAGAGTTTGAATGTTAACAGATATTCCTTCAGTTGAGCCTAAATTTTTTCTAGAACACTTTTTTGTACCAATCATATGGCTTCCTTAAGTATTTTCTGACAATATGGTGACATAGTACTGTTTTCAAAAATTAAGTATACTTCTTTTTTTCTTACTCTAAATTAACTAAGGTATAGTATCTATTATTTTTTACTAGCTTTACTAGAATTCAATTCCAGAATGACAGAAAATTAGACTTTTATTAAACATAATACCTTCTACACCTAGAATATCTTATAAAATTTAAAAACACAAGAGAATATAATGCTACACTGAGAAAAAGAAAAATCAGTTTTAAAGAAGAGTTTTTGCATACATATTCAGATTTAATAACATCCTCTTTTAGAGCCGTAAGCCATTTCTGAGCAGACACTGTTAGATGTTATGACATTAACACCTAATGACACCAGGGTATTTTTTAAATTAACAGGTTGAAAAGTATACAATGAAAATATACTCCTTTATATCTAAAAGGATTATTAGTATTCTATAGCTAACAATTTTCTACTATCCAGAAGCTCTATAAAAACTGAATGAAAATAATGAATAAAAATTACAAGCTCAATTTAAGCCAATTTTGGGAAAGCAAAATAAAAATTACATAGATTTAATAATCTATAGTATTATAGAGGGCTTAAAACAACCATTTCAGAACAAAAGAGATCAAGATAATAATCAACACTTTCAAGAGAAAAAGGTTAAAAAGTTTAAGATTAGAGAAAGTTACTGATGCTGAAAGAGTGCCTGAAAAACAAAATTGATCATTTATAGGTATTTCAGTGTATCTAGAATGATACCTCAGAAATACTACTGAAAAGTAAAATGATATGTTTAAAAAAACAAAGATTTTTTTCATGGTGTATTTTCATACATAAGCATATATAAGCAGTGAAGTATCTTTCAAATCAAATGAGAGTAATTATGAATATTACATGTATTTTTACATTTACTACACATATGTGTATGTACCTTATATGTAATAACAGAAGTGTCTCTGCTTCAGACTCCAATTTAATATGATTACTAAAGGTGAAAAAAGGTTGGTTCCACCTTTGGTTTTAATTCTTAAGCAACCCATTCCCCCTGGGTGATCCAGCATTTTACTTTGGCTTCACTTCTTCCTTTCAAACTGACAACTCCAAAATTCTACTTTCAGCCTTGACCTTTCTTCTGAAATCTTGGGTAGAATATCTAATCGCTATTGAACTTCTTCAAGTAGTAATCACATTAGCATCTCAATGCCTTCCCTTGACTTTTCCCACCAACCTGCTCATCTTGTATTAGCCATTTCTTTGAATGGAATCACCATGCCTCTGAGCACAAAAGCCCAAAACAGGAATCATTTTCTGTTTTCTCCCTCTTGTCTCATATTAAACTATTCCTTGATCCTATTGATTACACTTCCTTAACTATACTTCCTTCTCTTTATTCCCCCCTGGCCAATAACTTACCCAGATTTTCATTATTTATAATTTGGATTACTGCTCCTGGATTCACATTACAACCTGCAGAATTATCTTTCTCCAATTCACTTTCAAAAACATTTTTCTTCTTTTTTTTTCCCTTTCTTTCAGTTCTTACAGTTGGCCAGTTCTCAATCCGCCTCCCTGCCTTTGAAGATGCTATTCTCTTCAGTTGTAGCATCCTTCCCTTTTTTCTTTACCTGACTTAATTAGTTCAATTTATCTTTTAAGACTCAGCTCAGGCACCACTTCTTACCAACATGTACTATAACTACTTATTAACCTATAGCTCCCCATGAGAATGTAAGCTCTTACAGTACAGGACCATGTCTTATCCAACCCTAGTACGCAGGTAACGCCGACAAAATGACTTTAAAAAAGAAAAAAAAAGTTTCTTAAAAAATGAATGAAAAAAATGTATAAGATTTAAAAAATGCAAGCACAAGGGTATGCCCTAGGAAATGGGAGGTCATTACAAATTTGGGGCTCTATACCATGGCTAAAGCACAGAAGTGTTTCTCATAATGTTGGTACTATGTTCTCAAGGGAAGACTAGATTATGTTAAGTTGATTGGTTGATTGGGACATTTTCCTGGAAGGCTCAATGGGGAAAATATATACGTGTTAAGTCTTGTTATCTGGTTGAGGAAAAAATACATCCACTTAAATGTAGAATAAGAGCATAGACGTTAGAATGATAAAGATTTGGGTTCAAATCCTAGGTTCCATTAACTAGTCATTAGAGCTTGAATAGCGATGCCCAGCTACCAACAGAATTATATGGGGACTAAATTAGATAATATATGTAAAATGTCTATCACAGTGCCTAACACCTAGCATGTGCTCTATAAACTATAAATATTATCATAAATTATAAAAATACTCACTTTATTAAATATATATTTTGTAAGAAACTATAAATACATACATAAAATAGCTCTGCAGAAATTCACATGAAGGCTTTTACAGAAAGGCAGGATTCAGACAGGTAAAGAAAGATGAACATTTTAGGAGGGAGAAATGGTTTTAATTAAAGAAAGAGACAAAGGTACTTTCTTGCCGTTAACTTCTATGGATATAATAAAGGGTTTATATAGGTGTTATGGACTGAACTGTCCCCCCAAAATTCGTATGATGAAGCCGTAACCCCCAATGTGACGGTATATGGAGACAGGGTTTTTAGAGGTAACTACAGGTTAAGTGAGGTCATAAGGGAGGAGCCCTAATCCAACAGGAATGATCTGCGCCTCTCCCCCTCCTTTGCCCCCTCTCCTTGACACTCCACCATATGAGAACAGAAGGAAGGTGGTCCTCTGAAAGCCAGGAAGTAGATTTTCACCAGAAACCAAACTCTGCTGGACCTTGATCTTGGATTTTCCAGCCTCCAGAACTGTGAGAAAATAAATGCCTTTTGTTTAAGCCACCCCGTCTATGGTATTTTGCTCTGGCAGCCCTAGTGGACAAAGACAACAGGAGACAGGAGTAGGAAATAAAACTGGTCAGTGCCAGATCGTGGTGAGTCTTGCTTGGTAGGCTAAGGATCTTGGATCTTTTCTTTTGGAAAACTGGAAGTGACTAATGGTTTTGTAAACAGTAGAACTAACATAAAACATGCCTGACTGTGGTCAGTATTAAAGCAGTGAAGGAAGTATGTAAAACATTCCGAAATATTAAATGAAAAAGTGAGAAATCAGGTTGTAGCAATACACTTGAAAAAATCCAATTTCACCACCATGCTGTAAATAACTCCAAAACTTAACCATGTCTTAGACTAGTTAACTTTAAACACTTAATAACAACTTAATATTACAGTATTCATGCTATAGTGTTAGTAAAAAGAACAAAGGACTTTGAGTAATAATTCAACTTATGGCTCTCCTTCTCTGTGGTTCCATGACATTAGGCAGGCCAAAACCCAGAACCTCAATTTCCTCTTCTGTAAAACAGAAATAACACCAACTATCTCTTGGAGATTTTTGAGGGTATGAGATACATGAAAATGATCTGCAAGCTTTAAGGCATTATATGAATGCAAGGCATTTATTATATGACTGCAAGAAGCATTCTATGTGAAAAAGGCTACCTCAAGATTAAACAAGGATATATCATGAAGTGTCCTTCAGGAATAGATAGCAAAAAATTCACTTGAAATGATGCATAAAAGCTTGCTCCTCTAGGAGCAGAGCTGCAAAAACAGTTTACACATAGTATTTATAGGTAGAACTGTAGTGTTGCTTTTTTACTGAGTGGCATTATAAAATTCTAAATAGTCCTCCAAATGAATGAATAAATAAACCAACCAACCAGATGTAGAACAGTGTGTGTATTACCAATTGTGTGAAAAAAGTGAGGGTATATATTCCTATTTACTAGTAATTTATAAAAAATAATCTCTGTAAAAATACACAAAACACTAAAAACATTATTTACTTATTTGGGTTTCAGTAGAATCTGGGAAGATAAAGAGTATGGTGGAAAGGAGAATTTCACTTCATATTTCTTATATACTGTATAAATTTTTAACCATGTGAAAGTATTACCTGCCCCTCTCCCCCCAAAAAACCCACCTCAGGTATATACAAAATAAATTCAGTGTTCTTTGTGGTTTGGAAACATTTTATAGATTAAAAAAGGACTGCCTGTCCCACGTAGGAAAGAAATCTGATTAGAGGCCGGAGACAGATATTAGAGCAGTTGACACAGACAGATATTAGAACAGTTTGGCCTTAATTTTTCACTTGTCCCTAAGTTTATAATTTTACACCTGATTTCGGACCTGATGAAGGAAACAAAATTGTATCACCCCTTCTAAAAACTCTGAATAATAATATATTGAGCAATTATCATTCTACTAAATCATTTTACTTAGATAAATACATACCATTATCTTCTTCAATCCCAACAGGCCCTGCTTGAGGAGTCTCTCCATTCTTTAAACAATTGTGAATATATGTTGCCTTCCACCTTGCATACTTTCTGTGTTTCACATTCTAAAAGAAATATTTTTATGTTAGACTGCAGTAAAAAAGTCAAATAAAAATATACATTATGATGACAATCATACTTCTGTGATAAAACCTATTTTTGCATGGTACAGCTCTGATATATTCTGGCAATCTCCCCACTTTATCATGGGATTCTACCAACTGCCTAGGGCTTGACAGACTTCATGAAAAGCCATCTTCCTCAAGACACATAACTAGTTCTCTTTTGTGGTTTTGTGTTTCAGAAAAGGTCTATAATGGAATTATAGGAGTGTCCTTTCAGCAAAACTGGCAACTTTTATGCACAGGACAGAAATAGGCTAAATTGAATTTAAAATTAAACGTAAAATAACAACATACTAAACGATTTTCACTAAAGAGGGAAAAATTAATCTGTACAAATATATGAAAACAAACAAAAAACTAAGATGCTATAGTGGTTACAGCAAACACATGAACATTAGACCGACAGCTACGCAAACTTGACCTTCTAACTTATGTTATTTACCAGCTCTAAATCTCAGTTACCTCGGTTCTAAAAAGGGGAAAATAATACATCACTGGGTTGCTGTAAAGAGAAATGCAAAATCAGTGAAGAACCTGCTAGTTGCCTCTTCTTCTTTCTTGGCTTAAAATTTATGCTACATGCTATAAAATAAGACAAAAATTTGCTTTAAAAATACAGGAGTAAAATCTGTTAGAATTTCGGATGGACTACTGATTTTCAGTTTATATTTTCATTTGACCTTTATTATAATCATGGACCAGTGGCACTGCTAACACCTGGGAGCTTGTTAGAAATGCAGACTCTTCTAGCCTACCCCAGACTTCCTGAACCACAATCTGCACTGCATCAAGGCCCCCCAGGTGATCTGTATGCACATTAAAGTTGGAGAGAACACATGACTTTATTATGTTGAAAACAACTGTAATTTGCCTTTTGTAAAGATCCACTAAGTCATCAATAACTACAAGTACTGCATACAGTCCAGATACTTAGTTGAGTATTCTGTAATGTGAGATTCTCTACATACTACTATAGATAAGTAGTACAACATACAGAAACCTAAAGAAAAGTAACCCTTCAAATTACTGAATTTGTATATTTAACTTCTCTTCTCTTATAAAACAATCCTCTCATATATTCCATTTTTTAAAAAGTTCCATACGTTGATTTTCATTTTCTTCCAGGTACAATTATATTTTGCTCCACTTCCCCTTACCTGGTCCTTACCACAACCTTGAAATTTAGGCAGGTCATGTTTTACTCACACTAAGGCTCTGAGACATTGAAAGACTGACTCAATGTAAATACAGATTAACCTGGCATTCAAGGCCTTCTACATTGTGGACATGGCTTCAGTCTCATTTCCTACCATTTCCCTCAAACCAGCTGGGATTCTGCCTCACCTGCAGTCTTTCTCATGCTATTCTCCCTGTCTCATACGGCTTCCTCTTCTGCCAAAAGTCTCCTCTTCTCTTAGGTTCAGTTCAAATGTTTATTCCCGTAATGAGCTACCCTGACTCCCAGCAAGTCAACAGCTATTTATCATTTACTCAAGTCAGGCACCATGCTAAGCACTAGAGGTAATGGGATGAACAAATTAGGCATGAGCTTTGGAGTCCAATGTGAAAGCCAGGCAATAACTTCCATCACTAAATGTGACACCTGTATTATCTGAAGTCCATAATATTTTCTTCATCTTTTTCTCTTAGGATTCTATAATGTCAACATTATAGAGATGAGGAAGTGGCATTACAAAAGTAAAATGACTTATCCCACGTCACACTAGTAGTCAACCCAGCCATTCAATTTAGGGCTGTTCTGGTAAGCTACAATTAGCAAACTGCAATTTGTAATTTAGACAGGAATATATACAATAAGGGAAAGTGTACTTTTTTAATTATTTTTTAACACCTTTATTGGAGCATAATTGCTTTACAATGGTGTGTTAGTTTCTGCTGTATAACAAAGGGAATCAGATATACGTATACATATATCTCCATATCCCCTCCCTCTTGCGTCTCCCTCCCACCCTCCATATCCCACCCCTCTAGGCGGTCGCAAAGCAATGAGCTGATCTCCCTGTGCTATGCAGCTGCTTCCCACTAGCTATCTATTTTATATTTGGTAGTGTATATATGTCCATGCCACTCTCTCACTTCGTCCCAGCTTACCCTTCCCCCTCCCCGTGTCCTCAAGTCCATTCTCTACATCTGTGTCTTTATTCCTGTCCTGCCCCTAGGTTCTTCAGAACCAGAAAATGGGCTTTTAGTTACTTTAAATATAAAGAGAATCATTTTGAAAGTAAATGAATAAATTGCTTAGGAAAGTTTAAGTTACCTTCTTTTGGAGTCTTTTAAAAATGAGACAGACTTTCTTTGGTCTGAAATAATTTAACATCGCCTAAAGCCTTAATTGGGTAAGTCGTATTGTAATGACTTTAGAAGGTTCCTTCATTCCTAATTTCATAGTATGAACAGTGTAGAGACATTTAAACCACGTTGGGTTCCTTCATTAGTATGTGAAGTTTAAAAAACATTACTCTAACCTGAAATGGGTTCATTTTAATAAATAACATTTAAAAAAATTTCCCCAAAGCAGATAAATCAACACAACAGTTTGATTTTTATTCCACACTATTTCCAAGACATCGCTAGAAACTGGTGCTTAAATTCTGAGCAGATTTTGGCAGTTGTAACTCAAAACTAATTCACCTTTTCATTGTTTTCTTTAAAATAAAGGATGCTAAATATTAAACAATATTTGAAGAGGAGAATTTCAAGATGTCAATATTTTTGAAATTTTTAAACTCATTTTGGCTGATTAGACATCCTTTCTGGGAAACAGGAATTACAAAAAGAACTTTTACTTTTGTCCCTGGCCTCTATGTTCCTGTTTTGTAACTGGATTGATGAGAGTCACTGACAACTGCAAATTTTAGCCACTGAGTCAGCAGTTAAATAAGAATTTTCATTTAATTTTTAAATCATTTGCACTTGCTACACTGAAGAATGACTGGCCAGCAAACACCAATCATACGTTAAAACAGGGGTTCTCAAACCTGGTGCATGTAAGAATCATATTAGGGTGTAATAAAAAAATAAATTCCTGGGACTTCCCTGGTGATCCAGTGGTTAAGACTTCACCTTCCAGTGCAGGGGGTGTGGGTTTGATCCCTGGATGGGAAGCTAAGATCCCACATGCCTCACGGCCAAAAAACCAAAACATAAAACAGAAGCAATATTGTAACAAATTCAATAAAGACTTTAAAAAAATGGTCCACATGAAAAAAAAAAATTCCTGGCCCAAATTATAGAAAACCTGATATAAATCATTCTCCATTAGCATACCAAAAAGCCACCTTGAAAGAGAATGCTTTATTTTTTATAACATCTTTATTGGAGTATAATTGCTTTACAATGGTGTGTTAGAAAATGCTTTATATTAGCTGTCTCCAATTCTTCCTCTTGAACCCATCCTAGTCAAGTTTTTATCCCTAGCATGCACTGCAACTGCTTTTGTCAAGGTTAAGGATTACTTCTCTTGCTAAATCCAAAGTTTAGATGTCATCTTACTTGTCCCCATTAATGTGGAAAGTTGAGTACTCCCTCCTCCTCGCAACCCCCTTTTCACTTGCTTTCCTGGTCTTCTGGTTTTGCCTCACTGGGTGTTCCTTTTCAGACCTTCATAGTGATTCTTTCTCATCTCCAGGGTGGGGAGTGCCACAGACTTCAGTTCTTAGACTTCTTTTCTTGTTTTCAACACTTTACCTTGACGACCTCTTCCAGTCTAATGGCTTTAAATACTGTGCGGTCAACTCCCAAATTCATATTCTCTGCTCAGACCTCTCTTCTGAACTTCAAGATGTATACATTCAACTCAGCATTTCACTTGTACATCTGATAGCTCAAAACATCCAAAGTTCAAAACCGATTTCAGATCTTCCCGCTACTCAATTCGTTCCTCCACGTCAGTAAATGTCTTGTAGTTGTTCAAGCCCCAACCTTTGAAGTCATTTTTGAGCCCTCTATTTCTCTCATATTCTACCAATGAATCTTAAATTCTGTCAGTTCTACATTCAAAATGTATCCAGTTTCTCACCATGTCTTCTATTGCAATTTCTGGTCTGAGCCACCACTGCCCTCACTTTGATTATTAATAATATACTAACGGTGCCCCTATTTCCACCGTTGTCCATTATAATGCAAGTAATAACACTTTAAAGATAGCAGTCAAATCCTGTCAACTCTATTTGAACTCCCTTTCCCCACCGTCACCTGCCAGCACTCTCCTCACTCTAGATTCAGCCACGTTGTATTCCTTGCTGTATCTTGAACTTTAACAGGTACCTGTGCTGTTCACAAATCTTTGCACTTTCTCTTGTCTCTTCCTGGAACATCTGAATGATTCACTCCCTTATTTCTTCAGGGCTTTGCTAAAATGTTGCCTTCTTAGTGAGACATTCCCCAAATACCTTATTTAAATTGACCTTCCTATCCCTACCATGGGATCCCTACCATAATACTTACCATATGACATACTATACATTTTATGTGTTTATTTGCTTATTGTCTGTCTTCACCAGAGGAATGTGATAACCACGAGGGCAGGGATTTAATCCACTGCTGTATTACTACTGCCTAAAACAGTGTTTGGCATGTAGTAGACATTAACAAATATTTGGTGAATGAATGAATGGACAGTAGATTCTGGAATCCATTTTTTTTTTTTTTAAATCAAGTACCACAAACGATTCTGAAGCTGGCTGTCCTAGAACGGCACTAAGAAAAATACTGAACTGGAGTGAAACACTTCTTGCTAACGAATAAATGTGAACATTAAACTTCAGTACACAGTTTCACTTAAGCTTGCAGGGAGGGGTCAGTGGATAGGGTGAAGGGTGTCCTTGAAACCCCCTGCATTATATGAAAAAAAAGCAATACACATATGCATGGGAGAGAAGCCACAGCTTTCATAACATTTCAAAGTAGTTAGTGACACAAAAGAAAATAAGAATCTCTAAGCTGGTGGTAACATCACAGATAACACATTTATACTCTTAGGCCCTCAATTCTCCCAAGTATATTACACAAACAAGGGCTCTATATAACTCCCAGGAACACTGGACACAGCACAATGAGAAACACTTTAAAAATACATATTCAACAAACTTACTATCATGATTCAAATATTAAAGTGTTATCACAAATAATATGTATTTCCTGGAGACTTATTCAAAATTTTTATACCTTTATATTTATCAAAGCAACTAGAATTTTATAAAACAAATTTTAAAAATGAGAGTAAAACTGTACCAAAAAATCTTAACTATAATACACAAATACTTAAATTTACTCTATTTTTATAATATTTGAAAGGTACACTCCAATTAGATGAAAGATATCCAAAGAAGGTATGAACATTAACTATTTAAAACCTAATCCACCAGGGCAAGAAAAGAAGCTAATGCTATCTTCTGGGGGAGAAAAAAAAAAAAATATATATATATATAGTTTTGTGAAGGAACTTTATATAATTTCATCAAGCTTGGAGAAAAGTTTTAAAACTAGTACACGATATCTTTCACTCAGATCACTCAATTGCTTACATTTTGTATTATCAATCTACTCATATACGCATGGACTTCCTATGCACATATTAATATGCAAAATGTTTACTGCATTTTTTTCTGTACCAATTAAGAGTAAGTTGGAAGTCACTCTGCCCCCTTACCCTTTCATTAATCATTTTCTAAGATCAAGGACAATCTCACACACAATGGTTATTAAAATCAGGAAATTTAACACTTACACAAGAATACTGTTTGATCCACAGTCCCAATAAATTCTGTCAATTGGCCCAATGATGTCCTTGGTAGTTCCTCCCCTGGGTCTATTTAACTTAAAAAGCATACATTATTTAGTTGTCATTATCTTTTTAGCCCTTAATCTGGAACAGCCTTTGTTAGTGTTTCTTGACCTTGACATTTCAGTTTGGATTTGTCTGATGTTTCCTCATGATTAGGTTCAGATTATGCATTTTCCACAGGATTTGCACTGAAGTGATATTTGCCTTTCTCACTTCATCTTATTAGGAGCCACATAATATCAGCTGGTCCCAATATTGAATGTGTTAGGTTTGACGACTTGGTTAAAGTGGTGTCAGACAGGTGTTTCCATTACTGGCTTACTATTTTCCCCTTTAAAATTAATAAGCAATCTGAGGGGAGATATTTAGAGACTAATGTAAATATCCTGCTTATCACCAAATTTTCTACCCACTAGTTTTAAATCCCATTAATGATTTCTAACTTCACTGTCATTTCTCTATTTATTAGTTAGAACGCTACGGTAAGGAGCTTTCTCCGTCCTTTCATTATTTATTTATTCATTCATTTATTTATTCCATTGTATGTTTCAGTAGGGACGAATGAATTCTTATTTTATTCAATGCATTACCTATTAAGATCATTCATATTTCGATAGTCAAATTGTCCCTGATGCCGACAGTGGGAACCCTTTCAAGTTGGCTTCTGGATCCTTCTGACATGTTCCTGTGATTATGTGAACCATTTCTTTACTTTCTGGCACAGTAAGAAGATCCAGCTTCATTTAGTACTTTCCCTTACCCAGCCCTAGATTCAGTCCTTTCTATAAGAGTCCTGGTTGCTTTTATAGATGAAGGGTATTTAGAACCCAAAATCAGGCACTAGAGGTGCTCACTGTTATTGATGCATCATTGCTTCTAGGTTCTTTCAGTACAGAGATATAGGAACTATGTTTTATGTGCATGTGTACACACACCTATGTATGTATGCTGTATATACAAATACATGCATATACTGTATATGCACACATTTATAGTATACATACATACTGTTTATAGAAATATATCTATTTTGCCTTATTTGTATATTTAAAAGCATGAGTTAATATGGACATCTCCAATGCCAATCCAACAATATAATACAATATAGTCTTCTCCCACCCCCCACTGTAACTTCTTTCCCCAGAAGTGAGAAATCTGGCTTCCTCAATATATTTACTCATTTGCACAGTCCTCGAATATAGAGTAAGCAGTTTTAGAATTGCCAACTCAATATCATCAAGAAAAAACAAACCTACAAACAATAGTTCAATATTTAACTTTTTTTGCAGTAAAACTGATATACCTTGAGATGTATAAATCTTAAGTGTATAGTTTGAGTTTTGACAAAAAGATCTACCTGTGTAAAACATACTCCTATCAAAATACATTTCTAGTTCCCCAGGAAGCTCCTTTATATCCCTTTCCAGATCAATTTCCCCTTTCCATACACCAAAAAACTCCTAATTTTCTTCACTAGAATCAAGTTGTCTATTGTAGTACTTTATATGAAGGGAATCATACAGTTTGTATTCTTTTGGGTCTTTTTTTGCTCAACATAATGTCTACAAAATTGATCCATGTTTTAGGGTATATCAGTAGCCTCTTTTTATACCTTAGTAACAACACAATTTATTTATCAGTTCCTCTGCTGGTGGACATCTAGGTTGTTTACACAGCTTTGGGATATCATGAATAAAGTTCCTATGAACACTCCTGAACAAGTCTTTTCTGGACATATGTTTTCATTTCTCTTGGATAAACACCAAGGAATTGCTGGGTAAAAAGGTAGGTGTATGTTTAACTTTACAAAAATCTGCCAAATCTCTTCCCAAACTGGTTATGACATCTAACATTTTCACCAAGCGATGTACGAAAGCTCTTGTTTTCACACATTCTAGCCAATATTTGATGTGGGCAGCCTTTATTCATTTTAGATAATTTTACTGCTTTTAAACTATTTATCCTACCAATGACTGAGAGGGGGGTGTTAACATCTCCAATCACTATTATGACTTTTTTCCTGTATTTTCTTTTATTTTTATCACGTTTTGTTTCATAAAGTTTAAAACTGCTATTAGGTACATAGACATTTATAACTGTGGTACCTTCTTAATGAACTGTAATATCTTCTTGATAACAAAACGTCCCATTTTACCTCTGGTAAAACATCATCTTAAAGTTTACTTTATCTAATATTAATATGGCCATCTCAGATTTTGCTAACTTAGTATTTGCATTGAATATTTTTTCATCCTTTCAGTTTCAAAATATCCGTGTCTCTGTATTTAAAGGATGTCTCTTATAAATAGTATACAGTTAGGACTTGCTTTCTACTTTTAAATTGGAGTGTTACTCCATTTACATTTATAGTATGTACTGATACAGCTGTATGCAGGCCTAAAATTTGCTATTTGTTTTATATTAGTCCTATCTGCTTCTGTTTCCCTCTGTTCCCTTTCCCTGCCTTTTTTTTTAGAGGGGGGGTTACCAAATATATATGTATAGTTACAATAAGTTTTAGTTAAATGGCATACATATTTTTTTAAAGAAACGAATAAAAGAGGAAATATATAGTTTTTAATGTATTTACTTATACACTGTATCAGTGTACTTTATTCCTTCCTATAAATCCAAGTTGTCATCTGGTATCATTTTCTTTCAGCCTGAAAAACCTCCTTTCTGCTGTTCTTTAGTTCTTTAGATCTTTAGTGCAGATCTGCTAGTAATGAACTAATTTATCTAAAAATGTCTTTTATTTTACCTTCATTATTTGAAGGGTAGCTTTGCTCTACATAGAAGTCTGAGCTGTCAGGTTCTTTTGCTTGTTTGCTTTTTCTTTCAGTACTTTAAATATGCCAATTTCATTATCTTCTTGCCACAACTTTTTTAAAAAATGAGAAGCCATCCATCCTTCAAAGCATTGTTACCTTGTGCGTAATGTGTCGTTTCCCAAGACAGCTCCTTCAAGATTTCCTCTTCCATCACTGAACTTTACTGGTTGGACTATCACAACCAGTAAATGCTCTCAGGTATGGTTTCTTTGTATTTATTTTACTTGAGGTTCACTGAGCTTCTTGGCTCCATAACTATTTTTTTCACTCAATTTAGAAAATCTATGGTTATTATTTCTTCAACATTTTCTTTCTAGTCTCTTTTTTGGGACTCCAATTGTACATGCTAGACCTCCAAATATAGTAGTAATAATACACAATACGCCTATTTCTGAATAAATTTATCTTAATATATAAGATTGAGTAGATGAGGATAGTTTCCATTAAAATTTTCATGTATTTTACGTGGATGTCCTCTCTAAATACAGGATATTAGAACATTATCCATCAACTAATAAAAGCAAAATTAATGTTTTTTAAGCGTTTACTATATGCTAGGTACTTTGTTAAAGGCTTTACATGTATTTTCTCATTTAAAATCCAAGACACCTTGAAGAAGTAGGTGTTACAATTTTCTTCATCTTACAGATGTGGGAACAGGCTTATATAAGTCAAATAACTTACCCAAAGTCACACAGTTATGAAGTGGCATATGGGATTTTGAGGCCAATGCCTGCAGTATTCTGAACCACATTATACTAACATTGTATGCAAAAACACTTCATTCATTTACAACTATTTGAAGATCATGTACAAGACACTGTTCTTGGCAATTATTATACAGAAGTGAATACAAGATACATGAAATTCCTACTCTAATAAGAGAGACAATACTACCCTCATATCTTTCTATTTATTATTACAATTACTGAGACCTTCAGTGTACAGTGAGAGCATGAAAACTTAAGGTATGGTGTATGTACAAAACACAGTTTTGTAAGTAGATGAATTTCTCCTGATCTACCATGGTTTTCTAGGCTAGCAAGAAGATGTTGCTTAATTCTGAACCTTACAGTGCAAATGAATACCTTAAACAGACTACCTCCTTTGCAGACAGCTATTCATGTATATTATTATTCCAGTTATGTTGCAGCCCTGTTTTTCGAGTAGGGAGAGTCCATGATTGAGATACAAACAGGATTCTCTGGGAGCTCCCATAGAGGGATGTAGATCAGTGCCAATCAAAATATGGTCCCAGAACCAGAGCTGGCCTGCAAACTGTTTACCACTTTTGTGACAAGACAATACAGAAATTGAGAGCATTTAGGAAACTTATAGCAAATTAGGTTTGTATTTTATATGTCTTTTTAAGGTTTTATTTTTCTAGTTAATCATTATTTATATTTTACAAAACAATCAGCTTGCAACAGAATGGAAATTAAGAAGAAAAAAATGCTAGAGAGTTTGTTAATACTGTTTATTACACAGTATTACACAGAGTTTGTTAATTTATTTATTTATTACACAGAGTTTGTTAATACTGTTCTGGGCCATAGCATCTGGGGACAAGGAACTTCTATTTTCTGATTCTGTTTTCTCACTGTAATTCAGGGTTGTGAAAGTGAAACAAGATATATCTAAAGTGTCTAAGCACAGTGCCAGGCAAATGGTAGGACTGGATCGCATCACTGTATTTTGTCATTACTACACCATATATCATCATACTCAGTTATTCTGCTTCCCTTTCCAAGTTGGAACACAAACCTTGTGAGGGCAGGAAAACATACCATATTCATTTGATTCCCCCAAACTAGCAGAAACTCAACAGATAAAGGCAAAATGGTATCTGCTCCTCAAACATTGCTAGAAGTGAAATAAATCTAAAATACAATAAAAGAAAGCCTATCAATACTGGCCAGAAGTAGTTAACACAAGATGTTAAAGAAAAATAACTTATTTATATTTTGAACATTGCTTGCTTTAAAATACAAAATTAAAAATTTTAATATATACTTTTGGTGACTTTATACCTAAAACTGGGACACTGATTCCAAGACAGTTATAACTGGAATGGTAGAAGTTTACAATGACAACAAATTTAATCAAATTCTGAGATGGAATTGTATATATAAAGCACAGTTAAAAGAGTTAAATACATATAACTAAACAGATAGGAGTGTTCAGAAACAGAATAGCAACAAAGTATTTTTTTTTAAGTTGAAGATTAAAGAAAATACAGACTTTAAAAATTTTTGTGAATACTGCGAACTATGAAAAATGACATGAAATTAAAAGGAAAAAATGTCAGGAAATAGACCAAGAAAAATGAGATCTATTACATTTTAGATGAGTTATGAAAGAAGTTCCATGTAAACAAGTCTGAACATTACCTTCAACTATAGATTGAAAAATGAAAAGCTAAACTATAGCAACTTTTGAAATATCTATAGCTAAATAGCTACTAAATAGCTACTGTTTTTACTCTGAGATTTTACCCAATGTGCAAATTTACAGCTACTGCCCGAGAAGATGTAAGAGTAGAATGAGACAGTCTCCCCTTTGAGGACTTGCAGTATAATTTACTCCAAAATACGATATATAACACTTAAGTCAGGGACTTCCCTGGTGGTGCAGTGGTTAAGAATCTGCCTGCCACCCTGAGAAAACCATAATTCAAAAAGAGTCATGTACCAAAATGTTCATTGCAGCTCTATTTACAATAGCCAGGAGATGGACACAACCTAAGTGTCCATCATCGGATGAATGGATAAAGAAGATGTGGCACATGTATACAATGGAGTATTACTCAGCCATAAAAAGAAACGAAACTGAGCTATTTGTAATGAGGTGGATGGACCTAGAGCCTGTCATACAGAGTGAAGTAAGTCAGAAAGAGAAAGACAAATACCGTATGCTAACACATATATATGGAATCTAAGGAAAGAAAAAAAAAAGGTCATGAAGAACCTAGGGGTAAGACAGGAATAAAGACACAGACCTACTAGAGAATGGACTTGAGGATATGGGGAGGGGGAAGGGTAAGCTGTGACAAAGTGAGAGAGTGGCATGGACATATATACACTACCAAACGTAAAATAGATAGCTAGTGGGAACCAGCCGCATAGCACAGGGAGATCAGCTCAGTGTTTTGTGACCACCTAGAGGGGTGGGATAGGGAGGGTGGGAGGGAGACGCAAGAGGGAAGAGATATGGGAACATACGTATATGTATAACTGATTCACTTTGTTATAAAGCAGAAAGTAACACACCATTGTAAAGCAATTATACTCCAATAAAGATGTAAAAAAAAAAAAAGAGAATCTGCCTGCCAATGAAGGAGACACAGGTTCAATCCCCGGTCTGGGAAGATCCCACATGGCGTGGAGCAACTAAGCCCGTGTGCCACAACTACTGAGCCTGTGCCCTAGAGCATGCGCGCTGCAACTACTGAGCCCATGCGCCGCAAATACTGAAGCCTGCGTGCCTAGAGCCCATGTTCCACAACAAGAGAAGCCAATGCAATGAGAAGTCCACACACAGCAATGACGTGTAGCCCCCGCTTGCCGCAACTAGAGAAAGCCCGTGCGCAGCAACAAAGACCCAATGCAGCCAAAAAAATAATTTTAAAAAAACAAAAATCTTAAGTCAACACATTTATAGTGTAACATTCATAAAGTTAAGATCCTAAATGAGTTGAGAGAATGGAGAAATGCATATAAGGGCTAGAATAATGGAGCTACGACTCGAAGAGAAGGTAACACTTAGACAAAGCAGGCTAAAAAACCAACGTTTACAACGGTGAAAGCTGAGCGCGGGAGGTAAGCAGAATGGTCTGACAAACATACAATGGGACTGGTAAGAAGTAGCATAGGAAGGAGTCTGGACTTGCAATGCCAGGAAAGGAAAAGTCCCTGTTAGGTTCTTCAATAAAACAATGACAGAGGAGAATAGGTTCCAGGGTAAAAGAGCCTAAAATAGGAAAATTAATTAGGTAAACTGCAGTAGTGTAGCTTGTGAACCAACGACCTTTAAAAAAAAAAAAGGCTGGAATGTTAAATAAAAGGAATTTAATTAGAAGACGCAACATCTTTACGTACAAATGCCATAAGAAGGCCCCAGATGTTCGTCTTGCTCCCTCCCTACACTGACAACCTCTACATTGCCATGTCATGTTTCTTCTCCTTTCTTCCTACTAGAAATTAGTTCTCTGCTGTCATAATTTCTGGTGGCTCTACTTTTCATTATCATTTATATAACTTAAATGGGTAATTTTTCATCCCTCCTTTTGGAGCTTCTAATCTAAAACTATTTTTGCTTCTCTCTTTTTCTTTTTTTGTCTGCTTTTTCATCTTTGCTTTTTATTCTCCTTTTCCTATCTCTTCTTGCATGTTTGGAACACATAATCATAGACTGGTAGAGCTGCACAGGATCTCAGAGATCTGCTTGACCAGGCTTCCCATTTTATAGAAGAAAAACCAAGTCCTAAGAGGTAAAATGACCTCTTGGCTTGGAGTTTAGGCTTGGCTCTGACAACCACTGTTGCTATTCTTTTAAATAAATTTTCAGAACTGACAGGAAAAAACCATACCATTTTTTAAACTTTAAAAAATATAATTAAAAAACCCCCATTATCTTGATTATAAAGATGATAAAATTAAAAGATAATTTTAAAATACACAAATAAAGGGCTTCCCTGGTGGCGCAGTGGTTGACAGTCTGCCTGCCGATGCAGGGGCACACGGGTTCGTGCCCCGGTCCGGGAAGGTCCCACATGCCGCGGAGCGGCTGGGCCCGTGAGCCATGGCCGCTGAGCCTGCGCGTCCGGAGCCCGTGCTCCACAACGGGAGAGGCCACAACAGTGAGAGGCCCGCGTACCGCAAAAAAAAAAAAAAAAAACACAAATAAAAACTACAAGATAATTATAATGCCTTCCCCTTCCTCATTTTCTGTTATTGTAGTCTTTAATGTTTCTCAAGCAGCATTCTTTGAGAAGCAAGGCAAACAACTCTTTTTGAAGAAAGTTCCAGCTTTATTAAAAAGCTATGGGATATTATGCAGGTAATACCACCACCACATTTCCTTTATAAATGAACAAATAAGAAACAGCAATTCCTGAAATATACCTACAGGAGTATATATTAAAAAACAAAATCTGGGGGCTTCCCTGGTGGCGCAGTGGTTGAGAGTCCGCCTGCCGATGCAGGAGACAAGGGTTAGTGCCCCGGTCCGGGAGGATCCCACATGCCACGGAGCGGCTGGGCCCGTGAGCCATGGCCGCTGAGCCTGCGCGTCCGGAGCCTGTGCTCCGCAACGGGAGAGACCACAGCAGTGAGAGGCCCGCGTACCGCAAAAAAAAAAAACAAAAACAAAAAACAAAATCTGCCTACCTGAAATCCTTAAACTTATTCTTTTCCCACCTTTCTGTTTCCTGTCTTTGTCTCTGCTAGTGTTTTCAAAGTATAGGATGAAACTAAAGTGAAAGTGGAAAGGAGGAATGAGTTACAATGCTTTGAGTAACCAGTTATACCCAGCTTTTAAAACATGTCATATTTTTAATAGTTATTGTGAAATAAGAAATGTTCTGCTAGTTTGTGTCTTATTTTAGGCACAGAGTGCTTAAATCACAAGTAAATAAATACAAGCCTTAGATTTCCTCAGACAACAATGAGGACCTACCAGAGAGGGTTGATGCCGATGATACTCTGCTTATCTGTTTTGGTAGGAGCTGCGAAAGTCACAGCTAGAGCGTATTCCTCCCTATTCCACTCAAGTGGAGCATTATTTAAAGTTATGACATTTTAAATCATTATTTTGAAAAATCTGTATCTCAGTGATAATGATGAATATGCCACTTCTAGAAATGGAAAATGATGGAACAAAAACCAACATTAAAAGTAAGGGAAAATAGAATTTGAAACCAGGCTGATCAAACTGGCTGGCTGGGGGATTATGTTATTGCTGTATGAACAGTCTTGCCAGTATTTCACTTTCCTTGTCGGCTGCCTTTATTTAGTCAACCTTAGTTCATGGCCAAAAACCAGTTCACTAGTCATATAAGGATAAGATCACTGTATAATAATGGATATGAGAAATGTCAGTATTGTATGCCAAACAAATTATAACTTTTTTATTTTTTTGCGGTACGCGGGCCTCTCCCTGTTGTGGCCTCTCCCGTTGCAGAGCACAGGCTCCGGACGCACAGGCTCAGCGGCCATGGCTCACGGGCCCAGCCGCTCTGCAGCACGTGGGATCTTCCCGGACCGGGGCACGAACCCATGTTCCCTGCATCGGCAGGCGGACTCTCAACCACTGTGCCACCAGGGAAGCCCATAACTTTTGATATATACAACTTTCACTGGATGTATAAACTTTGCATGTTATAACAAGCATATGTAAGTTAGTGAAGAGCACCCACATATAATTACATACTAAATGTGTGTACATACATTTGCTAATTTAAAATGCAGGATTTACATAAAGGCCCAAAGAATAAACCTCAGCCCAATCAAATAATTATAGGGACGCCCTTTCCATGCTGGCCTTACAATGCCTAATTTCTTTTTTCCATACCATTTCAGACCCCTCCTGCTCTCTGGATCCTTTAACCACCAACACAGATGTTATTTCCTACTTTAATGCCAATGCAAGGCAGAAAAACTTAGGTAGCAGGTTGGGTGATTAGACAGGGAAAGAAAAGAGTGTAAACATTTTGGAAAAATGTCCCTTTCACTCTTGGGCTACATGTAGTCTTTAGTATCCTCAGTATCTAAGCATCTCTCCCCCAACTCCTTCTGAAGCCCTCTCATTTGTCCCATTAAGAGTCCCTGCCTTAGCTACTATATTCAAATAACTAAGAAAGCTGTTCTTTGTTAAGGATACCTGTATGTAAACTTAGATTTTTTTTCCTTCTGAAATGCAGATGAATTACATGCTAATTATGTGTGGAGGTATTTATGTGTCCCTTAAGTAAAACAAAAACAAAACAAAACCTACATTACTCACTTAAGACTTCTGGACATTTTGTTCTTTTTCCTGTATCTATTACTTTACCTTTTATCTGGGTTCCCCACTGTTAGCAGTTATAACTTCAAAGAACTGTGTGCTTGCTTCTGAGATACATGGGCAAAAGCAGCTCCTCTAAGTAAGAAGTAGGAGAGGCAAGAAAAGCCATCTCAGAAGTATCTGGCAAACTGATCTGCTACTGTGCTTTACCATGACCTTCTCTTCTGATATCTTACATTTCTATCTACTTCTCTACTTGTGTTTCTTTATTCACTTCTTCCTCTAGTCTTTTAAATACAGGTGTTTATCAGGATGTTTATCTGACCATTTTCTCTCTCTTTCAAAACTATCTTCTTACCTGAGCGTTTGTCTAATCTCCTAACTTGAACTTTTATCTCTATTTTGCATATTTCTTGTCTTTTTATTTCTAAGAGTCTTGTGGTGATTTATTTTTGTATGCTACACCTGCACCTCACACTTTAAAATTTAAGTCTAAACATATTATTTCTCCTCAGGTCAACGACAACCCACTTTGTACGAAGTTCCACAGTAATCATTAACTAGTTCTTTTGCCAAATGACTTGTAGTTCTTTCCTACCCCAGTTCATTCTATACAGTCTTATCATACCAAGCACCCCAAAGTAGAATTCTTTATTCAATAAATATAATAAATATAAATCCCCTAATTGAAGATGCCAGGCCTTTCATCATCTGTCTGATCTGGCTTATGACTTACTTTTCTAATCTGGTCTCATTATTCTCCTTCAGCCACCTGGTACTCGCCAAAACCCTACTACCTATCTACAGCTTTCCATAATATCATGCTTAAATCACCTCTATGTCCTCTGTGTGCCCTGTTTAGTATAGAGCCCCATACTAGTAAAACAGGAAAAAAAATCCAGATCAGTAGTAACAGGAGACAGGAGTAGAAAGGGAGCTAAACAGTGGATCCACAGGGCCTCTAAAATGCAAAAAAGTGAGAAGCATTTGTGGTTTTCACACTCCAGGCCTCAGTTTTCTCTGATGTTGCTCTATTTCAAGAAAAGTTAACAGCAGTGGCTCTCAATGGGCATTACCCCATACCCTCGCGGGTGTTTGGAAATATCTGTTGGTGGTTTCTAGTCATCTGACTGGGGAATGCTGTGTGGGCAAGAGACAGGATGCTTGATGTTTTGAAAGAAAAGGGACAGTCACACACAATAAAAAAGTGTCCCTCATTTGGCACAACTTTGAAATGTCCTGCACATCTCTGCCAACTCAAAAACTCAGCTTATGATCGTCAGGCCTCGAGCTTAACTACATTTTACATATAAACAAAGCATTTATTGCACAGTTTTGATGTACTGTTTTACAAACATGTAAAATATCGCATAGATAGATTGTACTTTGTTTTGTTTGGAATGATACACTGAGCTGCTCACCATTTTGAAAAAATCATTTCATAGAAAGCAATGTTCTTCATAGATCTCAAATCACTAATATGACATGCCTCTATCAGTCTCATTTGTAACTCTCTTTTCTCCTCCCTTCCTCCTTCCCTCCTTCCCTCCCTCCCTTCCTTCCTCTCTCTCTCTCTCTTTTGTTCTTTCTAGATTAACATCTCTCCTTCCAGGTCAATGGTAAAGCCTGCTACAGTGAAAACAACACTGAACTCACGGCAACAAGTTTGTCACTTAGCCTCAGTTTGCTCATATATAAAATGAATATGTGCTCTACTTATCTTAGAGTGGTTATGAGAAACAAACTGATAAAATGGATAGGAAGTATCTTGTAAAATATCAAGTTCTATATGTATTTTACAATAGAGACAAACCTTTAACAATAATATTTCTGGCTAGAAACAAAATAGGAAAAAAGCAGTACTAAAAAGTCTCTGCCTCCAGTAATGTTTACCAAATAACAGTACAGAAATTTAACAGCATCCAGGATCAGTAATATTTAAACACTTAATAAAATCAAACTCTGAACCTGGGGTTCAGAGACCAATACAGTAGCTATGTACTCACTAAAGTATAAAATACATGCTGGATTTAAAGAACTTACTACAAAAAATAACATTTATCATTAAAAATAATTCCATCTTTTGTTTTCACTTTTTAAAATGTGGCTAGTAGACAATTTAAAATTACACATTTTGCTTATACTACATTTCTGATGGACATGATGCTCTAACTAAACAATGCAATAATAAAACTAATAAAAAGCCACAACACTGATCTCCAGCTAATAAGACAATAAAGAATGTACACTCACTTCATCAGTGAGTTCTCCAAACACTGTTATGACATCTATTAAAAGACTTGCAGTATAGAAGGACTTGATCATGTTTCTGGAAGAGAAAAGAAAAGTTCATCTAATTCAAATGAAAAAATGTAAGAATTAGTCTTGTAGCTACAAGACAAAAGCTTCCAATGTTTATAAAAGCACTCTGAAATTGTTTTAAATAAAATCAGATTTCAAGAACACAATGGAGCTCCTGTAATCTGTTATTAGGAGGAAGTTACAACACATATAACAGGTGAATATGCTACAACAAGGTTTCATAGTATGCGTCTGATTTTAGAAAATGTAATGACAGTACTATCTGAATCCATATCAAGCCATGTGTATTTCTTTGTATTTAAGTCTTATTATAATAATGACAAATCATTTGAATCGGTAGGGGTGGGAATTTTTAAAATCAGTATCATTGGACCAGGCTGTTTTTGGCTAAAATCAACACAGATCTTACTAAATGGCTAGTTAGGGTATATTTATGAAGAAAATGAATCTGCCCTGGGTATTCTTCGTTTAGCCATTTTCTCTAAAAAGCCAGGATCACTCTTGTAACCCAAACTCATTCTGAGATTCAAAAAAAAAAAATCTAAATCGTTAATCAGGAAGTCTGAGAGTAATCAAGAGAAAACTGGATAAATTCTGGTTATACAGTAACTAAATTTAATTTTATCTATCTTTACTTACTTGTGAAATCGCCCAGCACGATCTTCATTATCTGCATACAAAAACATTTTCAAAGCATAATTCTCCAAATGGGCACAACCAACTATTTCTTGAGTAACAGCTTCATTATCGCCCAACTGTTTCTTAAGCTAAAATAAAATGAGATACAGAACTTATGATTCTGGGCTCACAGAAGTGTATACTTAAGTATAAAAATTCCCAATAATCAAATCCAACGTTCACAAAATTTTGAAGAAAGACACTTATGATAACGTGAACGTTTAATTTAGCTCTAAATATCAAAATAATCAAGAAAAAAAACCATCCAACTATCTATGTAAAGCATCAGACAAATATTTCAAATGTACTAACAAGTATCCTAAAAATGGGATTAAGAAATTCTTTCCTAACCATACATAATTTAAATCTTTAATTTATTTCTATTTCAATTTCTTCTATCAAATACAGAAAAATACAATGAGAAGGATCATTATATCCTAAAAAAGTATCTCTCAGAGCACACTGCATTAGAGATCTAATTCTAAGTAACGTATAAGAAAACAAACTTAGAATAGGATTACGGAAGTTTTAAAAATGTAGACAAATATATACCTCAAATCAACACAATTTACAACCATGTAAATTTCCAGTCAGTACATCCCTTTCCTACACATACAATAATTTAAAGTGTTTTAAAAACAACAAACTAAATTCCTACATTTTACTCAGACTGTCATATTGGAGTAAAATGACCTTCTGGAATATTAGATCTGAGCACCACACTACTGTTTAAAAATTGCTTTTTTCAAAGAACATTATAAAGTAACAAATTAAATTTAGAAAAAGCGAGAGGATTTTTCATAAAATCAGCAAAGTACATATTCTCATAATTAAGGCCCAGAAGAGTTTGAATACTGGAATTTAAGGACATCTGAGCACGCTCATCCTGAACAAAAACAGAAAAAAAGCCCCACATATAACACTGGTTTACTGTATCCACACTGCGAAATGCTTTAATTGTAGAGGCAATTTATTTCTAGAAAAATTTAGTGGGAGCATGTCATTTCATCTCACCTTCAGCATAAAAAACTGGCAGCAAAAACATAATATACTTGAAGTGTTCCAACTATAAATATAAACATTATAGCACAAGCAGATATGTTCTCACCATGGAATGAACTTGTTATTTAATGTAGATAATAATAAATTCCTGGTAAGTCTCTTTATAAATGTGATTTTACATTTTGCATATTATAAAGACAGTTTGAGTTTTGTCTTATCCATAAGCTATTGTTATTTTAGCTATTATTGTTAAGCTGTAAAATTAATAAAGAGATATATTCTATATAAAATGTCTGTAAGAGACTGTATTGTACAAATGTATTGCTACGTGTCAGACAAATTCTTCCTCCCACCTCCTAACCCCACCCTCCAAAAGAAGAGTACTCAAATTCTTCCTGCATCCACAGAAGCAGTATTAGAAGTAGAAGGCCAGACAGGCTCCAAGGGCAGCTGAGTTGTCATCAGTGATGCCACCAGGCTACCTTGGATGGTTAATAGTAGCAGATGACAGGATTCTGGGTCAGAAGGCCAGGCACCCATACAAAGTTAGAGAGAACACTATTGCCCACGGCTGCTTAATACAAGTAGGCTTTGATCTGAATAACTTTCAACTTTTAAAAAAAGTTCTGGGCCGACTGGTATAAGTGCATTGATTTTTAATATGTCTGAATTTTGTTTCTCTAAACAAAATAATGCAACTGATCAAATAAATATTTAGGTTTCTAATTCTCTTGAGCAGGTCACATAACTAAATAAGCAAATAAAAAGTAAGCCACAGCTATGAATATAACTGCCTTGGAGGAGATGCATTAATGAGAAGTAAACCTTGACATTGTTAAAAAAGAAACTGGGATGGCTGGGCATGGGAGGCACAGGGTGGAGCCCTGCTTACTAAGTAAGGTTACTATGGTTTAATAATGCCTTCCTGATGCACTGACACCCAATCAAATCCTTCAATTTTCCCTGGATTCGTGCTTCTACATAACCTGTGAAGTTCGATCACAGTTCAAGATGACTTATTGGTCACCTCCCACATTTCTGCTAGCAGAGGAAAATGCCTAGACCATAAGAGTATCTTGTTATGGGACCAAGAGTAGGAGGAAGAAACAATAGGCAACTTCCTTCATGGTCCTTTTCACTAAATAAATAGCCTGTTTCTTTCTTTTTTTTGCCCGTGCCTCACAGCATGTGGGATTGCAGTTCCCCAACCAGGGATCGAACATGCACCCCCTGCAGTGGAAATGCGAAGTCTTAACCACTGGACCACCAAGGAAGTCCCCGATTTCATTATTACAAGAGCCATTTAAGAATTCCCAAATCAATCATCGGTGTGACTGCATGAAGGAAGGTTAGAAAGGGTTTGTCACTTACAAAAGAATGACTCAAAGGTCATCTACAATAACCTGGAACAAAATATAATGTATATGTAAAGATACTGAAACCGACGTATACCTACTTACAACTCCCTAAGCAGTATGATGTAAATGAAAAAAAAATGTGTCTCATTTTTCCTCAGCTATGACATTGCTGATTGCTGCCAACAGGAAGAACTAAAATGACAACACACACACAAATGAAATAAAATGGCATTTTAAACATTAAGCAGAAAATAAATTTTCAGTGTTCAACTTACAGCTTCTAACTGATCCATTAGCTTTGATAAAAATTTACGACATTCAGGAGTTTTACTGTCAATCTTCATTCCCGTTTGCATCGCATACAAACGACCTACAAAGAAAAATACGATTTGAACAATTTCCAGGACTGAATGTTTAAAATATGTTTTGTCTAATTAATAATTCAAGTTTTAAGTGAATTGAGAAATAAAATAAAACTTTGATTTACTATGGCTCTTATTCACAAATATAAAGAACACAAAAATATTATCCAAAGAATGCAAGATGAATGATGATAAGTTTCTATGAAGTAAGGCCTTCTCTTTTGGCATTATGTTTAAAAAATAAAAGGACTAGGTCCTAAGCTGTCAAAGGGACCTGCAATTTAATAGGTAAGTGAGGGCATTCAGAAAAACAACCACGTGTACAAGAGCACTTGCCAAGGGCGAGATAAGTAATACTGATAAAATACACAATATGGGCTGGGACAAGGGGAAATGCCACTCAAGCTGAGGCTAACAGGGAGAATTTTTTTGGTCATTTTTATATATACAAATAAAAATAAGTATACCATCTCTTTAAAAAAAATAGAAATATTAGAGATAAGGCTGAAGCTAAAAACCTCTCTGCTACCACAATCCTAAATAGCTTTCCCAGTGATAAGAGCTGTAAAGTTTGGTGGTAATTGTTGTTACCACTGGTATGTACATATACTGCCTATAATTTACCTCTTACATTCAACAATATGCTCAGGAGATCTGCGTAGCACTACAGTGCTCCACACTATGGCCACAACAAACTAAAGCACATTTGGGTAGTTCTCAGATTTTCATCGTTACAAACCATGTTGCGCTACCAGACCTTCTTGAGCACACATTCAAGAGTTCCCTGACGGAGATACCAAGAATGAGAATTGCTGGCTCATAGTATATGTAGTACCTTTCTCACTTTAAGGGCTACTCTTAAAACTGTCTTCCAAAACGAATTACCACTATGCAGTTATATCTATAACACATGCAAGCACCCATTTCTCCTAAACTCACAAAAAATTGATATTAAATTAAAAATTGATATTAAACTTATCAATCTCAGAACTGTGTTACCTCACTGTCTGATTTTGCATTTTCACTGTTCAAAGGTATTAGAGATTTACTGGATAGCTCTATATCCTCCTTTATGAATTAGGAATAGCTATCAAAATAAAAGGAAAAAATCTGCCAAATTTTCTGTTGGGTTGTTTCCTTTTTAACAAATTGCCGTGTGGCAGTTCTTTGTACAGTAGAAAGGAGGGAGATCATGTTTCCCCACCAAATGGAATCTTGTGAACACTATCCCCCTTCCCTGCTTTATTTTCTCCTCAGCAGGTAATCATCTTCAATTTTTTTATCCTCTGATTCTACTACAACTCCAACTTAAGCTCCATGAAAATGGCGATTGTAGTCTACTTGGTTTGATGTATCCCTGGCATCTGGGATAGTGCCTGGCCTTCGATAAACATTTTCTGAATAGATAAATACATGAATGAAAGAATAGCGCATTCTGCCCCACTGATTTAAATGCCACTTTTATCATTCATTAGCATACATTAAGTTTTCATGGGATAAAAGGGCCTAATTCTTTATATTGTCTATCTTGCTTTGTTATTTGTTAGTCTACTGGTCTATCATTGCTTTATTTACTGCAGCTTTAGAACATGGCTTGGTATGTTAGCTACTCTCAGGATTTCCAATTCAATTATGTCAACCCAATCATATCTTCTTTAAAGATGTATTAATATACAAATAATACAGTTATGTATTCTGCATGTATTTTTAATTTCAATAGCTGTATCTGAGGGAACTACTTTTGAAGGCTTAGGCTTTTACAGCTATCTCATGTTATAGAGCTTTAAGCTTAATTAATTAACACATTTATTTCTATATCAAATTTAAGGGTTTGATCCATCTAGGTATTAATGAGAGGAAAAAAATGGAGTTCTAAAAGTACTGTAGAGATTTACACTGACTTACAGTGTAAAAAGCATGATGCTTTCATTTTCACTGCACAGTAACCAGCACTGGATATCACTCTGACAAAAAAAAAATCTGAGAAGCAAAAAAAGCCCTTATTATCCATTGCTTTAATCACAAGTGTGACTAAATTTTGCCTTTTCCTCTTTCTTTTAACCAGTCATATTTAACATGTCCAGGTCGTTTACCCATTTGAGTACCAGGTTCTAATCACCTCTCCCCACTCCACGCCTTTTAAAGCATGGCTGAACCCCCTCCCCTCTTCAAACCAGTCATATCTCTTGAGTTGTTCAAGCTCTCTACCTGTTTTAGTCAGCTTTTGTTGTTATAATTGTGACTGAACTCCCCAACACCTCCTCTCTGTGAATTGTTCTGGTCTTCCAGCATTTTTGTTGCATTTTTTTTTTATTATTAAAAGTGCATCACATGAGCTCTTTGGAAAATAAATATTGGCTGAAAATATTGTGCCATCTTCCAATTTTTGAATATTGTTTTAAAACACAGAAGCTTAAAATATTTATGTACCCAAAGCGATTTTTTCCCCCGATCAATTCTAAGCTTGGAAAGCTCTTTTATCTCTAAGAAACTGGATATTCAGTTATGATTTTTCCAGTTAAATTCCTTTTTGAATTTAACTTTTAATAACATGCATCCACCTCAGTTACTGGCATCTGTCTCAAATACACTCAAGAAATAATCCTTTCTTTCTCTAATGATTTGTGGTTCCTTAATATGTTTTTGCTTTTTATATGTCTTGGCTATTTGATTTCACTGAGATCACAGATTAAATGTCATCTCACATGATAATACCTATAACTGATAATATGCTTTTTCTTCCTCCAAATTTAATCTTACTATGTCTTATGGTGCTACAAATTTTTTTCTGAAGAATTTTAAGTGTTCTTGCTCTTATTTTTAAGGGGAAGGCTTTTAGTTGAGAGTAGGGATCAATTCTGTGTTAGGTTGCTCCTATTTCCCCTAATAGTCCCCATCCTAAGCTATACTGAGGCTGCAGCCTTTGAGACCTATAAGATCCCACGGATTGGCAGGAGTGTGGGGAAGAAGATATCAGCATTTCTATTAATACATGTATCTCATTCTTTATAAGTTCCTATTTTTACATATCTTTTATAACACATATAGTATTTTTCTAATACATATATAGTATTAGTACATCAATACAGAAATGTTATTTATAAATAATTACATATTATTGGAGATTTGTGTTTAATTATTTTTAACTCGTGGGTAGATGGGCAAAAGGTTAAGAATCACTGCTCACTGCATCCTTACTCTTCTCAACTGTAAACTGTATTTTCTCCACACAGCCCTGTTCCTTCTACCATATTCCCTGGAACTACTGTTTCAGAATCAGCAAACCCCCCTTACCTCTCCTCAGATTCCTTCTTCCTCTTTGTCTTAATTAAAACCTGAATGTCACTTGAAGAAATAATTTTATTTGCAGTCCTCTCAAGTAATGAGTTTTAATTCTCTTACATTCCTTCTAGTGTGTAAAAGAATTGAAAAAGAGAATTGGCAGGTATGATTGGTTTTCTCTTTGCATCCCACTATTACAGTATTCTCTCAATGTTTTCTAAATACGCTGGTCTAGGGCTCATCCACTCTCTTCCATTGGATTGTTATGCTTGTAATTGCCCATGGACCTCAGGGTCTCTCCTTGTCTTTCCACCATCTTCAAACTTTCGCTGTTCACATGGATAATCAATACTTCTGGCAAAGACTGCTAGCTGTCTACCTGCATCCTTTCTCCCCGTGTTCTTTACAAACTAGATCCCTACACATTATTAGGGAGCTGTAATGTAGCTAGCCAAAATAGTATATTTCCCAGTATTCCTCAAAGTAAAATACGGCCATGTTATTACCGAAGACAAATATCATATAACCAGAAATTGTTGGGAGAGACTTCTGGACCTTAAAAGGGGGAATGACAGCAGGAAAGGACCTTACTAACTCCTTCCCCTTTCTCTTCCCTGCTGCCAAGAATAGAAATGGGATGACTGAAACTCTAGCAGATATCTTGGACCACAAGGCAACCTTGGTAATCGTGCTAGTTTGTAGACTTGAAATTAGAAAGAGCTTGAGTCCCTGATGACTTCATGGAATTGGCACACTAGCGCTGGGTACTGCCAACATCAGACTTTCCTTTAAATGAGGGAATAAATCCTTATTTTACTTAGCAATTGTAATTTTGAATTTTCTGTGATGAAAAAGCAAATCTATTTCTTATGCATACAGTGAGTGCTGTGTTCTCAATTCTTATCAACAATGATCTCCAATAACTGTACATACTCTCCTTTACATGCCAGTCACCCCATAACTAAATTACCATCTCAAAGTGCTGTACTGTCAATATCAGTATATCAATCACTCACTCTAAGCATAACTCCTTTTCTTCCAATTTTAAACTCTGCTTGTTACAACAGGCTTCCAGTTCACTGGTGTTGCCCTACTTCTTCATTACAACCAGTCTTTTCTCCTTTAACTTCCCTCTGCAACCAGCTTTGATTTTATGACAGATTTTTCTTGAACTTTATTGTCCTATCTCCTATCCCTGAATCTTTTTATTACATTCCTCTGGCAAAAGCACACTCATATATAAGCCCAACTATCCTCTCTTCCTATGCCTACATACTAGCAACAGAGACCACTGGCAGATCAGCATCACTATAAATACCATAATTATCAACCTCAAATGAGCTTAATACCTTTTTTTATAATTGAATATTTCAGTATTATTTATTCGACCAAAGTAAAATACACTTTCTATCACTATAAACTGAGCACAAGCTACAGTTGTTTAAACATCCATATTTTTATGATGTGCCAACATTTTGCATCCAATGTGAAACAGTTGGTTTGAAAATATTAAAGTTCTCTATTTTGTTTACCATCTTCTCTCCTGTTTTCTCCATTCTCTGAAGACATTTTATATTAATTGTGTAAGACGGATTTCCTTATCTTCCCAACCTCTCAAATGACTTTTTCAAACATCTTTCAAACAAAACCTCACCCAAACACACACACAGAAAATTTAGTAGACATTAATTAATTACTCGCTATCTATATATACTATTAGTCAACACAATAACACAATAATGTGAGGAAATACAGTACTGACAGTTTCATTCCCCTAGGAGGTCTTTCTCCTTACTTTATCAAAGTAGTGAACAATATATGAATCCTACCATCTATGGAGTGTAGTTAGCTACCTAGTGGACCAACTATGGGCATAAATGGCTATCCAGCATAGGTAAGAGCCCATTAAGCAAACATGCATAAAATTAATCAGCACTTTCTTGCTACCAAGCAATGAAGATTATCTGTATCTCCTTTGAAACAAAAATCAAATTATTCCCAATTCACTATCACCACAACCATCATCAATCTCCCTCACAACACAAATATAAACAAATGTCAGCTTCTTGTTCTTTAAAAGTTAACCTTAATACAAATGGCTAGTACTCAAAATATAGTTTAATGACAATATAGTTTAATGGTTTCACGTACATGCATTTTTTTCTTGGCTTACATGCATATTCAGTTTTCGCAATTATAGGACATTATTATAAAGCAACACCTTTAAATGAAGGACTGGAAAGAATCATCTCAGACCCGGAAAGATTTAGGATAAAAGTTGGCCTCTTACATTTTTGAATATCTTACATGGTTTACAATTCTTAAGTTGTATCACAAGATACACTTTCTAATATTAATAAAAGTGAAAAGACATTAAACCTACTTATGAAAATTAATAAATACACCAAAAGATCTTTTTCATAATGGATGGAAAAAAGCATCACTTTCACACAGAACTCTGTTCAGGACAAGTAATTCATTGTAGCAGCAGCAGTACGACAAAAAATTAATGTCTAACATGGAAAGCTGCCGACTGAAACAGAATAAATATGTAGCTAGAATCATGTATAAGAAAATATATTTGATTTATTTCATCAAGGAAATGTTTATTTTTATGAATAAATATTATTTGAAGATGAGTAATGAGACATATTTGCAAAAGGATTAAATACTTTCCAACCTAACTTTAATGTGAAACATTTAGGAGACAAACATTTACTAATCCTGAAGGTATGAACATTAAATCTAAACATTAACATTCTAACACACCCTTGCTTATACATGAGAAACCTAAAAATATGAAATGCATGATATAAGCACACAAAAGGTATATAAAAGCAATTGTGAAGAGTTATGAGTTAATAGGTTAAATTAATGTAGCACTCAAATAGGAATCATTATGCTATACACTGATGTATAAAAGCAAATTTTATTCCAATAAAGAGAACTAAATATATTACTCTACTCATAAGTATATTATAAATCCCTGCTTTTGTGAAAGCAGGGATTTTATTATCTTTTGTGAATGGACTTCCAAATCAAGGAATAAAAACAAAGTATGAATGAATATATATTAATAAAGGGTATTTACTTCACTCATTCCTTCTTAAACAAATTTTTTAGAGCTTCTGTCATAATACAGTAGCTTTAAGAAAAAGCTAGCTATTTCTGAATTCCTACTAAAAGACCATGCTGGTACTTAGCGAACACTAAGTGATGATTTGATTACTAAAATGAGAACACAGATTCTAATTCTGACCACATGGAGTAGTGAGATTTGCTATCCCACTGTAAACAACAAAAAAACTAGACAAAATATACAAAACAAGTTTTCAGACAATGGAAACATGGTAAGACCAAGACATCTGAAGAAAGGAAACATATGAGGTGACACCAATATCAGCCTAACATTCTGCCTGGAGGTACATCCCAGTCTAAGGAGTAGGAGGGGAGTCCAAAGCAGAGCACAGTCCTCTAGCTGAGTTGAGAAAACAGACTGGAGTTCACGGAGACTGAGGCAGCTGTAAGTTGAGGGGCAGAGTTCTGAAGAGGATGAAGCTATGAAGAAAAGAAATCCAGAAATCTGTATAGGGGTAAACTTGAGGCTCAGGAGAACCCAACCATAGTGCATGTGAAGGAGAAAACTCCACACGGCCAAAGAATGAGCAGAAACTGTGAGCTGGACTGTCCCCAGAGCACACACAGGGCTGGGATGTATTCAAGTTCCAACCAGAAGGAGTGGAGAGCCCCAGATGCTTACCCAGGATATTCAGTAGAGACCCCCAAAGGGATATGCTTTAGTGATAGGGTTAACCTGTCCCTAAAGCAAAGGCTACTTTAGACCTGCTCCCCAAAGCTAAAAACAAACAAAATAAAGCACAAAAGAATCTAACTGAACAGCAATTAACTTAACTGTTGGTCACATTAAATCCCTTCAAGAACAGACATTCAAGAACTTAAAATTCACTCTGCCCTGCAACCAATCAAGAATGACTAATGACGGCAATAGCAGAAGAATGTGAACATAAGATAAAACAATAAGATAAGATAAAACAATGACAAAATAATGGAAATAGCAGACGATGACATTAAAATACTGGGGAACTATTATAAAGTATATTTAATGGAAACCATGAATAAAATGCAGAGAGAAACAGAACATACACAAAGGAACACAAATGGACCATCCAGAGATGAAAAATACACTATCTGAAATAAAAAATTTACTGGACAGGATTAACAGTAGTTTAGACACCATAAAAGAAAAAATTAGTGAAATTCAGAACATAGCAATAGGAACTACTTAAAGCAGGGAGAAAAAGGATTGAAAAGAGAAACAAAAACAAACACAAAACCGGAGTTTCAGTGAGGTGTGGGAAAACACCAAGTGCTCTAACATACATGTAATTGGAATCCTCCCCTCCAAAGGTGGGGAGGTGTGGCAAATACAATTGACAAATTAAAATTTTTAACCAGCAAAAATATCTTTCAAAAATGAGAATGAAATAAATGCTTGTTTCACAAAAGAGAAGCTGAAAGAATTGGTGGCAATCCTACAAAAGAAATGATAAACTTTTCAACAGGAAAGAAAATGATACCAGATTTAAAACAATCTACACAAAGGAATGAAGAGTGCTAAAAATGGTAATTATGTGGGAATATATTAAAAATTATATTTCCTCATTTTATGAATCTTTTTAAAAAGGATGGTTAAAAAATATATTCTAGGGTTTATGGTATATGTATAAATAAAACACATAACAACTACAGGCAAAGGACAGGAGAAAAGAAAGTGAAGTTCTTAACTTATATGTGAGGTGTTATATGATAGTAGACTGTGATAAGTTACTGTAAATGCTAGAGCAACCATTAAAAATACTAAAACAAAGAGGAATATCTAATAAGCCCACAGTGGAGGTACAATGGACTCCAAAGTGTTTCCAAAGAGAAACAACTGGGATTAAAAAACACCTAAAAACCAAAAAACCTGGACAAGCCACAGAAAAATACATGATGAATTGAATGAAAGTGAGAATTTATCAAGCACTGAAACCTGTGCTGCTCAAGAGGATGTAAGCTTTCACTTTGAACAATCATAATTGTCATTAAAAAAAAAAGAATCTTATCAAAGATGATTTAAACTTGCATGGGTGCCAAACATAAGACAATGACAGATAAGGACAAGTTACTTGACCACACTGATCCTGTCCCCTCAACCTTAGAAACAGGTTGAAAGAGTCTAAAACCAAACTGATTTACTTTACTCAAAAAAGGAGTAATTATTGGGCTTCCCTGGTGGCGCAGTGGTTGAGAGTCCACTTGCCGATGCAGGGGACACGGGTTCGTGCCCCAGTCCGGGAAGATCCCACATGCCGCGGAGCGGCTGGGCCCGTGAGCCATGGCTGCTGAGCCTGCGCACCCGGAGCCTGTGCTCCGCAACAGGAGAGGCCACAACAGTGACAGGCGTACCACAAAAAAAAAAAAAAAAAAAGGAGTAATTATTAAAATGACTATTTTACGATATAAAATGTCTGCATATATGTTTGCAAAAACAAAAAGAATGGAGTACTAATGGATAAGCCAGTAGTCCAACTTTCTGTGCGTATTTATTAACCTGTCATTGCTAAAGTAAAGTATCCCGAGTCAGCTTATAATAAAAAATGATAAGTACTTAGGTAAGAGGACTATGGGCTCAAATTAATTGTTACAGATTCAGAAATCAGCAAAAAGAAAAAAAAGCCACTGCTTATCTTCACTGGCTTAGTTAAGCTTATCTGTCATTAAAAAAATCCGATTTCTGTGTAACAACAAAAAAATAACAGGCAACTGATTATTAATCCTAATATCCACCATGAAGCAAAAAATCCAATATTTTTCGGCCTTTAAACTAAAGTAAAAATTTACACTTGTGCATCTTATAACATCTTGTATATGAAATATACCATTTGTATTTACAACTTCCTGAAAACTACATTTAATTGTCCTATGATCATATAAACATGACTCCGAAAGAACACTTGTACACTTTTACTGAATGTCTATTAACTGTACAATATCACCCCCTAGAGGAAACTCTAAAAAAATAAACTTGAAACTTTATGTATTTAGTTACTTAAGCAAATTTAAAAGGAAGGAATCTTTCTACTTTTAGCTTTATCCACAACACCAAACTTCACAGAATCAAAATAGTTATCATATGGTGCCCATGTTTAGTAGAGACTCAAGTATTTTCTGGCTTCATTGAGGAAAAAAAAAAAGAGACATAACAGAGCTCAGAGATATGTTAATAACATCAAGCCTGTCCTCCATTTCTACCTTCCACTTATTAGGAATCTTCCAGATTACTGCATTGGCTCCCCCTTTCTTTTTCACCAATTTAACTAGTCCCTTTACCTTCACTCTGTAAGTGGTATTCTAATTACTACCTACTATCAACAATTTTACATATAACCATTTCTCATCTAGAATCTGTCATTCAGGTCCTGGCTCCATCACTTACTAATAAAAGGACCAGGATAACTATAAGGTTCAAATCCGATGCTCTGAAGAAAAGTATTGTTATTAATGCCAAGAGCTACATAAATGTTAGTTATCTGGCCTCTTTATTCAGTGACAGCTATAAGGCCATAATTCCCTGTAGGGACTATAGCTGCCTTAAAATTCAGATCAATTTAACATTTTTGGAGCACCTATTCTTTATTGTGTAAATATGTCTAGTGACCTAGCACTACCTGGTACAGTAAATGAATAAAGAGCTCCCAGCAGCGTGCAGTCTTCTTAAGTTTACCACCTAGAAGACAAAATAGGCAAATGAAAAGCAATTAGGTAAAGCCATACAAGGCATAATGAGGACACAGAGATGATGCACCTTAAAACTAGGGAGTTTAAGAGAAGGTCTCCCAGAAAAAGTGACATTCAAGCTAGTATCCAAAGGATAAAAATGAAGCGGGGATGGCAGGGAAGGGAAGAGGTACCAAGGGAGAGAGAACAATGTTGGAAAGCTTGGAGACAACAGAAAGCCAGTAAGGTTCTAGAAACGGAATGAAATTCAGTTTGATTAAAACTACAAAAGATGATGCCGTGTTCAAATCATAAGTGGTTCCTAAAGGCACTTATATTTTTTCTGATAGTCAGATGGAGCTACCACAAGTACCTTTACAAAAATTTTTGCTTTCAATAAAGCTTTTGTTTTTTAGTATTTATGGGACATGCCCACTTACAGAATAGAAAACATTAAAAAAAAGACAATCAAAAGAAAACCATATATAAACCTAAAAGCCACAATTTCTTCTCCAAGTGTATGTATGTATGTACATATAAGAAAGTTCAAATCGTAGTATATATATAATTTTATATCCTGTATTTTTATATCAATTTTCTCCCATGTTTCAAAAGATGCTTTCTAATTTTTAAATGATTACATCACTTTCTATCTAATGGATATACCATAACTTACTTAACCATTTCCACAATGATATATATTTAGGTTGTTTTGAGCTTGCCACAAATGTATAAATAATCATTCAGAGAATTCTGCATAAAGTTCTTAATATATTAGTGATTATTTCCTAAGCACAAGCTTTTCAAAACTGGAATTACTGAACATCAGATAGTTTTACAATTCCATACACTCTGACAAAATGCTTTCTAAAACTATGAATCAACTCACACAGCCACATCAATGAAAATTTCACCATATACTCATTTGCACTGAGTGATAACTTTATAGTCCAAAAAAGGTATGCCATTTTAACTTACCTGAATGTTAATAACTAGTATTCTCTCCTTTAGTAGTACATACATATTCTTTGTCCATTTATCTATGGGGATCTTAGTTTTGTTTTTTTTTAAATGGATTTATATGAGTGTTTCATATATCAGGGATATTGGCTCTCATCTATTGGATCTTGGATCTCTCATCTTTGTCTCTCATCTATTGGAAATATTTTTTCCTAATGCAATGTTTTTATAAATTAATTGTACTGTTTGTGTCACATACAATTCCTAAATGTTTAGTTAACTTTATCATTCTTTTATTCTGCATTTTTTCCCCTAAGCATTTAAAGCAGAACTTTTTAGTAGCAACAGGGATTACCTGCTTGAAGTAGAAGGTAGGAAGCTATGTCAATAGCTTAGATGTAAGGTGAGGGGATGATATCAGAGAAACTAAGGAGATAAGTAAAATTTTAAATGTTTGATGACTGGCTGATTGTGACAGGTATGAGGAAAGGATGGGAAGGTTAAATTTGTAATTTTTAACTAATAAATTTGAAAATCTGACAGATATGAAAGATATTCTAGAAAACTTTAATACATCAACATTAGCTCAAGTCTAATTTTTTAAAATGTAAATTGACAAATATAAAAAATAACTTCCCCCCAAAACATAAAGTTCTGGCTGTAACAGGGTAACATGAAGGATTCTTCTTAGGAAACTGCTCTCTATCTTCACTACGGTGATGGATACATGAACCTACACCTGACAAAACTATTTAGAACTAAAAACACACGCACACGTAAATGAATACGTGGAAAACTACGGAAGTCTGAATCAGATTAGTGGGTTGTGTCAATGTCAATATTCTGGTTGTGATACTGTACTATAATTTTGCAAGATATTACCATTGGGGCACAATGGGTAAAAGGCACACAGGATCTTCTGTATTATTTCTCACAACTGTATGTGGATCTACAATTATCTCAAAATAAAAAGTTTAATGAAAAAAAATCTAATAGGATTCTTTCCAGGAATGAGGAGATGTTCCAAATATGAGTAAATTTAATAATTTGTTATTAGTTACTACATTAAAAGGTTCAGAGAAGTAAACACTAAGCATATTAGTCAAAAAATAATTTGATCTATGGTGTTTCAACACTCATTCCTGACTTAAAAATAAAAGATCAAACAATTTAGAAATGTTTAATTCCCATTAAGGCCAGATAGAAATCATTTTTGGAAATCACAAAATACTGGAAAGGAGGAGGCACAATGGGCACATCCTATGACATATCTATGACTTAATCTAATACCCACAAGTCATAAAATACTGTGTTTTGAAATTCTTTTCATTACGTTTCCTTACTGTAGTAAGAGCATATGAAAAAACTAAGAATTACCGTATAGTTCATTTATTCAATCAACAGATATTACATGTAAATTACATAATTTACAATTATCCACCATGGCTTAGGTACTGTATTAGGAGTTAAGAGATTCAACTAAGACATACTTCTTGCTCTCACAGAGCTTACATTCTAGTAAGAACGAAATATTCGTAATATTTAGAACAATGGCATTCATTAAATATTTATGAATGCCAATTATGTGCCAGGTGAAAAAAAGGTATCAATCCCTGTCCTCCAGGAGAATCCAGGAGACAGAAAGATAACAGTGTTATAACACAATGTGATCAAGATGAGGGACATATGTGAAACAATTTCTAGACCATTCTATGAGGTCAGGAAAACCAATCTGCAAAAAGTACTGAGTCCGTAAGCATAAATTAGATTAAGAGGAAGTCAGAGGGGATTCCAAGCAGAGAGCAACATATATAAAGCCTCAGAAATAAGAGAATATGGAACTTTTATAAATCAGCAAGTACTTTAGCAAAATAATCTTGAATTTTTTTCTCACAAAAAATTCTTCGTTGCTCTAGGAATTTAGAGTATTTTTGTTTGCTCTAAGTTTATAGAAATGTATCCCTTCACACATTTTTCAGTTGACATCTACCACTTTTCATCAGAAGTTTAAACAGGTAAAAAAATGTAATTTCTGTACTACATCAAATATTGACATCTAAAAATTATATCACTCTTTCAACTGTAAATACCATAGTAATTTGATATCTATTATAATCTATTTTAAGATACAAATAGCTTTTTTAAGAGTCAGAAATACTGTGTATTTTCTTTTAACCTGTATTTCTATTTACTTATCTTATAGAATTTTATTATAAAAAATGTATTTGTATGCTCAAAAGTCCTACTTGATTATCCTATCATACTGCTCTGCAACAGAAAGGATATAAAAATTGAAATTTTGACAAAATTTCCTGTGAGCGAAGCTACTATGTGTTAAAATATTTCTTCTGGAATTGAATTTTGGCAATTATTATTATGTATAATTGATCAGGACAACATGATTATTTATTTTAATAATCATTAAGTATAAATATTACAATTTTCTTGGAAATGCATCAAATAATGAGTTAAACTGCCTATCTATGAATTAATATGATTTATCCTCATAATGAACCAGGGTAGAGTATTGGTTCTATTCCTACGTTCATTTTTATGAATTTAACAAGGGAGAAAATTCATTCATATAAAGCAGCAGATGTGAATGGAAGCTCTGTCACAGCAAAATCACTGAATTCTTTAAATTCCTTCTGGGTTATAGGCTAAAAACCACATCATCACTTATCATCAAATAATATTGTTAATAATCTCTCTTAGCTGACATTTTAATTAGGTCTTCCTGAAAATTTGTTTTAAGACTAGAAAAGAATCTGTCACCCCATCATTAGAGTATTCATTCTCTCAATTCCTGTGAAGTATTCAGAAAAGATCTTATAAAGACTCATCATTTTCTTTCAAAGGCTTCTTTTTATCCTAAGACAGTGACACAGGATTGGGAAAATGGAAATACTGTTCATTTCAACATCTGCTGGCAGGAAAAAAAATTTTTTAGTATTTTAATTTTGTCACTTGTTTTAAATGTATTTCTGAAAAAACAAAACACTTCAGAGCTAAAGATTTACCTCATTTAAGGAGAATGTCCACCATTTTACATAAATGGCAAAACCAGCTGTTAAAGCCAAACCAATCAGCCACTGGAGGTTTACTTTTTTCAGAAAAACATGACTTCTCTAATTCGAATAAATATGTTAACATGTCCCCGCAAGCCCCATCTCATTTCTGAATTCTAATTCTAAAATTTTGATATCCTACAGACCTTTACATGAGCTTGTGACTTGGATGAAATAAGGCACTGCCCCACTTCAGCATTTCCCTTTTGTTTCTTACCTCCGGAATGACACTTTAGTAAGGAACAGAGAACAAAAAGGTAAGGTCATATAATGAAAACTCTTACCATTTTGAAACTTCAGAACACCTCAACACAGGCCAATTTTGAACATGAGATGTTACCCTTAATATATATACATACAAGTGTAAGAGACTCTGAAATACAGAGACGTTTCCACTGTGGTACGTTCATGTCCTTGTTCCCACAGCTAACCCTCTCCACACCATCTTGCACTTGATCTTGGTCGCACACTGTCCCTCTGCATTTCTCGGGATAAAATCCAAAATGACCAAACAATGGCTGCTAATAGCTAAGAACAATTCCTTCTTCTTCTGAGTTTCATTCCTGACCGCTCCCCTTATAAAAAGTTATATGTTAGAATGTTCCTTTGACATCCTTTCTTTCTCATGCCCAGCATTTTAAAATAAAAGCTTACTCTTTGCTCTGACTGGTGTTCTTCCAAATAAGACAGAGAAAGATAGGAAGCTCTACCTAATACCTTAATTGAGGTTTCACTAATACCAGTAATTTATTTGAACTGTCCCTTTTTTCTGGACACCCTGGAGTATTTTCCACCTTCTTCTCCAGGGCAATACACCATAAAAATGCTAATGAGGCATCAGAGTATGTCCTTCTTCTTTAAAGTAGGAGAAGGGCAACTGAGAACAGGATATGATTTAAAAAAAAGGAAGAAGCATACTACTTTGCTACCTTGACCAAAGGAACTTTGTCAGGAAAGAAACATACAGAAGTTGAGAACTGTGAAAATGATTCCCATAGAATTATTTGCATACTGAAGTTTGAAGAGCACTGGTTTAGTACATCTAGAGCATAAATTACAAGGAAAAAAGTCATCATGAGCCATCTTCTGTTAGACAGCAGAATCACACCTAAAATATAACATGCACAGGAATTATCAGACAGCACATATAAACGTAAATATTTTTTAAAGCATTTAAAGAAGAGTGTTTTAAAAACACAGTTAACAAAAGATTATCAGAAATGGCTAGCTGATTTAAAAACAAAATGAGAACATCTAGAAATAAAAAATGGAAATAGAAACTCAACAGATGGGTTCTACAATAGGATATGTGGAGGTGAACACAGACCTAAAGAAATTATACAGAATGTAGCACAGAAAGAAAATGAATACAAACTATGAAAGCATTAAGAGACAAAGAAGCTAAAGGAGAAAAATGCAACACATACCTAATTAAAACTGCAGGAGAGAATAGAGATAGCAGAGAAGCAGTACTTGAACAGATGATAGTAGAAAATTTTCTAAATTTAATGAAAGACACCAACCTACAAACTCAGGAAGCCAAAGTGCCAAATAAGGTACACAAAAAGAAATCAAGGCCTAGAAAATCAGAACATGAACCATAAGGAAGAGATTAATAAATTGGCCATATTTTAAAATTAAAAACTTTTGCACATCAAAGGATTTCATAAATCAAGTGAAAATCAAACTATAAACTTGGAGAAGACAATCACAACGCATATACCAATGGATCAGTAGCTAGATTATTAAGAAAAGACAATGAAATAGAAAAACGGTCAAAAGCAATAAATAGGTATTTCAAAAGGAAATCACAAATGGTTAATTAAAATATGAAAAGATGCTCAACTTTATTAAGGCTCAGTGAATTGCAAATTTCACTCGAATGAGACATCATTTCACACTCATCAGATCAGCAAAAATATAAGTCTAATAGCAGCAAATATGGTGAGTACATTAGCATTCATTTTACTGTTCCTTACATACATTATATATGTTCTTTAACATGCATATGTTTCATAACAAAAATATTTTTCAAGTGTCACCTGGATTTAGCAATAAAAATGTTTGTTCATGACCCTGCTGAGAGCAATTACAGTGAAATAATGGGCATGAAAACCAGACCACAATGGGCTGAAAAAGTTCTATTAGATAAGGATGTAAAGACAACTACAGACAATTATTTCAAGCTTATCTTTGAGGCTGGGCAGACAGGACTGCAACTTTAGGGGAATGTCACAGTGAGAGCTCCTTTTAGTTTTTAAATAAAGGAAACTAGGGCAAGTTTAGAAAGAAACAGCAAAAGAGGGAAGATAATGACATGGGAAATAAAGGGTCTCTGGGCAGTCACAAAGGTATATAATACAGAACCCATAAACAGGGATTAGTTTTACACAGAATCAAGGGTTCCTATTTCATTGTTATAAGAGATAACCTCTTTGACTTTAATCACATCGTTTTTCTCCTTGCTCCATCACTCCAGTTACAATGGTCACCTTGATCCTCTTTCAAGCAAGACTTTTGTGCTTTTTTTGTGTACCCCCTCTATGGAGAGTACTCTTTCCCCGGTGATGCAAAGCCTGCCTTTCACTCCTTTCAAGTCTTGCTCAGATGTGAACCCAGTGAAGCTCTCCCTGACCAGTCTAAAAATGAAATCCCTTCCTCACTTCCTACCACCCTACTCCTGGTACTCCCTATACTTTCCCTGCTTTATTTTTCTTTGTAACCTTCTAATATTCTATATAATATACTCATTTTATTGCTTAATCTCCCCACCCCATAGTATGTAAATTCCATGAATGCAGGAACTGTAGTCACAATTCCTGGTAATGCTCATACAGGTAGAATCTTAATAAATACAAGCTGAATGAAAGACTAACAGTCCCTACTTAAGGAACCTCAAAAACAAGTATAATGGAAAAATGCTGCTACGATTTGAACAAGCTGAGGTAAAGCCTTGAGAGTAATCAACTTACTGCCCACAGAAGTGGTGACATTTGAGTTAGACCCTGAATCATAAGGAGTTTGCCAATTGGAGAATAAAGGAAGAAGGTCCAAGACAGTGAAGAACGTGGAGGTTTGAAAGAGGCTTGCAATTTGAGAAATGAAAATGGGGTTACCTGGAGTATGGCAGGGATGACAGTGGACCATTTTTTAGCTAATCTTATAACATCCACAATAGAGGACACATTATATTGAGCTTCTCAAGGCTAAAAATCCTTTTCAGAAGCTTTATAGTTGCTTAGTCACGTGTTTTATTTGCAACAACATTAGAGTATGGAATATGAAATAAAGTTTACCGAATCTACTCTCTTCACTGCAAAGAAAAAAGTGTCAACAAATTTAATCTGTGTTTTTCATCACCTGTAGATTATAAGCATCACAGTCAACCAAAGCAAGACTATTGCTACCAAATGTCTCAATCCCAGGTATTATTCAAAATCAAGACTATAAATTCTCATTGGTGGGACAGGGTAGTTTGAATGCAGAAGGGGGAATGGACAAATCCAAGTGCTTGTTTTGTAGCAGCTACTCTCCATTTATGAATTTTTGAATGCGCTTGCATGTTGTCCTAATTCACGTGCACTTATTACTATAGTTTCAACTAGTCTATCTTCCTTTTGTCCACATCACTACTGTTTTTGGGACACTTACCTTCGTTTTAGCTCCAACTCAATTACTTAGCTACCCAGGTTATTATCAGGATTCCCTGGTGGCGATAAGAGCCTCTTGTGTGTACACGCAGAAAAAAACCCTTAGAACAGTGTGTTCCAGAGTTCATGAGTCCAAGTATTCTGTTTAAAAATATTTAAGCACAAGACTGGGTAGGTCGTAGACACCATGGTCCTTTTGAAGTTTAGCCTTTCTGGGGCCTTCAAGGGGGCGGAGAGAAGGTGGAGATCCCTGAGGAGGGAGGGGCCCCAAGGGATTCCCAGGGCAGGTCAGAGGTCAAAGCTCAGATCTAAAGCTAGGGAAGCGGGGCCTGCCTCAAGAACCAGGGGGTGGTGTGTGGGCCCCGGAGGGTAAGTAGGGCCGCGGCGACTCGGAAAGACTCACAGTAATAGGCCACCACAGGGTCCCGCTTGTCATGCTCCTGAGCCGTCCTCAGATGATGCTGTATGCTCTTAAACTGTAGAGGCAGCGGGGGCAGCGGGGGGAGCGGAGCAAGGGCCGCCATCTCCACTCCAGGAACAAGCCCTTCTTACTCGCCGGCCACCGACACTTCCGCTTCCGTCTGGGAGGGTGCGCGCACTAACGCGCAGGCAAATCCCGCCCATTTTCCCGTTGCTCAGCAACGTCGAGGCAACTACGGGTTCCCAGCAGGGACAATCTCAGTGCGCCTGGCTCGTAGCAGTTATAGAGCCCAGAGGAGGTGGAGCAGCTTGGCTGTGATACCGCCTATGGCACCAGCGCTCCCTGCTGGCCGCTGGCCGGAGAGAGAAGAGATTTTGTTTTATTTCTCTTCTGTTTCCAGCCTCTACCCGCCTTTTGTGGCTGAAGGATGGGTAGAAAGGCAAACACAAAAAGAAAATAATGTTTGTTGATTGGGAGAAAAGGTAAAGACATGAACTGCCTTTGGCATTCTTCAGGAATTATCGTTTCCAGTACCTCAGATTAATTTAATAGCGTCCATAGAAGCTTTTCTAATTTTAGAAACTTTAAATTCAATTCTTGCGTAAGATGAGAGATGATGTGTTTCCATTTTAAATTACAGTCTTCTGTATGGGCACATTGGATAAAATAACCAGTTACTTTTTCAACATAAATACTAACACATTAAGCTTGAAGAAAATTGAGCTTTTGTTCTGAGCTGGAGAGCATATACACCAGTGAATGAATAATTTGTAGATCGTTTGTTTCTGGAGAGTAATGAGAGATTTGCAAAGTCATTTGACAGCTACTATCTTGTCAATGCACAGATAAGGAGTTCAGGTAGTAGTTCTTGCTCAATGCTGCCGACTCATACCATTGTAGGTAGGCATCAACTTTTCTTTCTACCATCAGTGACGTCATCAGTTCTTTTTCTCTCCTCTCCAGCCCATGCTATCAGGACTTTACACTTTATTTACCTCCTCCAGTAACCTTAATCTTTATTTCTTTATTTTATCTCACTCCCCAGTTTTGAGAGTTCATCTTAAAACTGGTTTTCATTGGAATCACACCATCTCCAAGAAACAAGATCTCAAGCTCTGAAATTTCCCTCTGCCTACTATTTTCTAACCAACACTCCACCCTATCCCCACCCCCAAGCTCAGCAGAACCTACTCTGTGTCCTTGTGTTGTCTCCAGTCCACATTTTTGTCTATCCCTTTTTGCAGAGTAGATCACCTTAGTTAGCGGGCTACCTGTTTTACAAGAAACTTGAGTTCTGTATTCTCCCCAATTTCAGCAACACATTCATTACCAGTTGAGAACGTATGTACTATGGACTGAATATTTGTGTCTCCCCAAAATTCATATGTTGAAACTGAATGCCCAAGGTGATGATATTAGGAGGTGGGGCCCTTGGCATATGATTAGGTCATGCAGACAGAACCCTCATGAATCAGATTAATACCCTTATAAAAGAGACCCCAGAGAGCTAGCTTGCCCTTCCACCATTTGCAGATACAATGAGAAATCAACAGTCCTCAGCTTGGAAGAGGGCTCCCACCAGATCCTGACCATGCTGGCACCTGAACTTGACCATCCAGCTTTCAGAACTGTGAGAAATAGATTTCTGTTGTTTATAAGCTGCCCAGTCTGTGGTGTTTTGTTATAGCAGCCGGAACAGACAAAGATAGTATGGGTTCTTTCTCCTGCTCTATTCCCACTATCCAATCAGAAGTTGCTAGATTGGTAGAGAAATTAATGAAGCAAAGCAGAATCATCTCTCTGTCCTTATGATGTCTCATTTATTCTTTCCTATTAGTTCTTGATTCTCAACTGTGGTTGTCCTTAAAGTTCACCCCAGAAAATTTTTTTTAATTTATTTATTTATTTATTTATTTTTGGTTGTGTTGGGTCTTTGTTTCTGTGCGAGGGCTTTCTCTAGTTGCAGCGAGCGGGGGCCACTCTTCATTGAGGTGCGCGGGCCGCTCGCTGTCGCGGCAGAGCACAGGCTCCAGGCGCGCAGGCTCAGTAGTTGTGGCTCACGGGCCCAGTTGCTCCGCGGCATGTGGAATCTTCCCAGACCAGGGCTCGAACCCGTGTCCCCTGCACTGGCAGGCAGATTCTCAACCATTGTACCACCAGGGAAGCCCCAACCCAGAAATTTTTTAAAAGCTCATGTCTAGGTACCCCCGCCCAGGTTTACGGATTTTACTGTTCTGAGTTGGATCCTAAATACCAGTATTTTTAAAAGGTCTTTAGTAAATTGGCACACTCAAGTTTGAGGGCCAGTGCCCTAGTGAATCATCAGTACATGGCTGATGCTTTAAGCCTTCTCCACTCTCTTCAAGTCAGATCCTCTAGCCTGATTGCCCTGGTTAGAAACTGCACTTCCTGCTACTGAAGTTAAGTTCACCAAATATGAATTGTTTCACCTCTTCCATGCCACAACAAAGCAAGAATAACTAGCTAGCAGTTTGCCAAGTATCTACTGTGTATCGGGCATGTTTCTAGTTACTTTAAATCATTTAATCTTTACTACAACCCTGCAAAGAAGGTGTTATCATTTTCATTATTTTACAAGTGAGAAAAATGAGACACATAGAATTTATTTAAGTTGCACCAGGTCACAGCTAGTAAGTATGAGTGTAAACAAGGTAAATATTAACAACATGAAGTTGATTTTTCCGGTTGATGATTTACAATAAGAATTTACTGATATTTTACTATGAAGAAGGACCTAACTCTCTTCCATCCAACTCTGATCAGTTGCTGAAGGACCTGATGTCACCCTCCAGGTTGGGGCTAGAATCTTGGCAAGTTAGGGGAGGGCAGAGATAGGGGATAGGAGCAACCACAGGAAGAAGAAAAGGGAGAGAGACCAGAACTGACTGGTGTTTTGGTGGGAAAAGGTAAATGTTCTGCACCATTCCCTGGACTCCAGTGTACTCGTGGTCTTCTCACAGCAAAACTTTCTATTCTGATTGTGGTCACCAATATTTTGATGGGAAATGACAGGGCTCAACCAATGTAATGAGGGTAGTATATACCTATAGCTGTCTCTTTTGGGTACACTCTCTATGGTAGAAATTTGTCTTCCAGAATATGAGACTCACATTCTGATTGTTTAGCATCCCCTAAAATAGAGTTGTTTTTTTCCCCTACAGTTGCTATCAGAAGACTGAAAGAGATGACCAATGACTTGGCCAGGTCCATTTACACATCCATGGCTGAGACAGGGGTAAAGGTAAAATAATGCTTTTTATTTTTTTCAACATGGATATCTGGTTGTTCCAGCACCATTGAATTAAATTGGAGAATTAAAAGAAACAACAACTATATATGTGCTGAACTATTTTTGGTCTCTATTGTTCCTGTAATCAATATGCCTATCTGCATACCAACCCTACTCTGTTTTGATTATTGTACCTTTGTAGTAAGTTTTGAGAATACATAATGTAAGTCGTCTACTTTTACTTTTTCAAAATCATGTTGGCTATTCTAGGTCTTTTGTATCCCATATAAAATTTAAAAGCAGCTTATGAATTTCTACAAAAGCTTTCTGGGATTTTGACTGGGATTGTATTGGATCTACACATCAATTTGGAGTGACCGAAGTTATAAAAGATTAAGGTCTCTAAACCATGAACTTGGTTTATTGTTCCACTTATTTAAAACATCTTTAATTTCTTTTTTTAATAAATTATTTTATTTTATTTTATTTATTTTTGGCTGCGTTGGGTCTTCATTGCTGTGCATGGGTTTTTCTCTATTTTCAGTGAGCGGTGGCTACTCTTCGTTGCGGTGCATGGGCCTCTCATTGCGATGGCTTCTCTTGTTGCAGAGCATGGGCTCTAGGCACGCGGGCTTCAGTAGCTGTGGCTCATGGACTCTAGAGCGCAGGCTCAGTAGTTGTGGCACATGGGCTTAGTTGCTCCACGGCATGTGGGATATTCCTGGACCAGGGCTCGAACCCGTGTCCCCTGCATTGGCAGGTGATTCTTAATCACTGCGCCACCAGGGAAGCCCTAACATCTTTAATTTCTCTCAACACCATTTTGTAGTTTTTATTGTACAGGTTTAGCATATCTGTTGTAAAATTTATCTCTACCTGTTTCATACTTAATGAATAATATTGTAAATCTTATTTTAAAATTTAAATTTCATTTTTTATTGCTCTACAGAAATTTCAATCTTGATAACTTAATTACAAATTCTAGTAACTTTTAGCACATCCTTTAGAATTTTTTATTTACATGATTATGTCTGTGACTAAAGATGATATTTCTTTGTTTCTAATCTGTATATCTTCTATTTTTTGTCTTACTGCATTTATTGAATAAGTATATATTAAATATATATGTAATTTTTGTTTTGTTTAGTCTTATTGGCCTTCAGTTCAATGTTAAACAAAAGTGGTAAAAGTACACATCCTTACCTTTTTTCCCGATTATATGGGAAATTATTCATTCTTCCACTATTAAATAGGATATTTCCTGTAGGTATTTTTAGATGCTTTTTATCAAGTTTAGCTAGTTCCATTTTACAGTGAGAGATTTGGGGTTTTGTTTGTTTGTTTCATTATAAATGGGTGTTATGTAATCAAATGCTTTTATCCGCATCTATTAGGATGACTAGGTGATTTTTTTCCTTTATTCCATTAATCTAGTTGAATTACATTAATTGGTTTTCGACTGTTAAAAAAACTTTTCATTCCTGGGGTAAACCCCACTTGAACATGATGTATTATCTTTATATATATTGCTGGATTACATATGCTAGACTATTTTTGGTAAGAGTTTTTGATATCGAGGTTATGCTGGCTTCGTTAAATGACATGGGAAATAGTCCCTCCTAGTTCCTGAAAGAGGTTGTGAAGTATTATTTCTTAAACGTTTGAAGGAATTCACCAACGAAGCTATCTGGGCCTGATTTTTTTTTCTGGGAAAGCTTCTATTTTAAATTCAATTTCTTTAATAGGTGTAGAGATATTCATATTTTCTGTTTATTGTTGAGTCAGTTTTTAGTAATATGTGTCTTTCAAGGAATTTTTCCATTTCATCTAACTACCAAATTATTGGTATAATATCATTCATGGTGTTTCCTTATAATCATTTAAATGTTCTGTTGTGATGTTTCTTTCTTTTTTCATTTATGATATGAGTAATTTTCATTTTCTCTTTTATTATCTCAATCTGTCTAGCTAGAAATTGGTCAGTTTTACTAATCTTTTCAAAGACCATCTTCTCCTTTCATTGATTTTTCTATTGTCTTTCAGTTTTCTATTTCAATGTTTCATGCTCTTATTTTTATTTCCCTACTATGTAATTTGTATTTAAACTGTTTTTTAAAATAATTTCTTGAGGTGGAAGCTAAAAATTCTTTTTTCTAACATAATATATAGAACTTTTAAAATGCTGTCGAGAACCGTTTTAATTGCTTTCCACAAATTTTGATAAATTGTGTTTAAAGTAGTTTAAAATTTTCCATGTAATCTCTTCTTTGATCAATGGGTTAATAAAAATGTGTTGTTATTTTCTCAAATATTTGGGCATATTTCAGATATCTTATTTTTATTAATTTCTAGTTTAATTCTATTGTGAATTAAACAAAGTCATTGAGACTTTATCATGACCCAGAAAATGAACTTTCTTGGTGAATGTTACACTTGCACTTGAAAAAAATGTATATTCTGCTGTTGTCTAGTAAGAGTGTTCTCTAAATATCAGTTAGTTCAAGTTGCTTATTGGTAATGTTTGTGTTCTGTTTCCTTCCTGATGTTCTACTTTGTCAATTGATTACTGATGAGGAATGTTGAAATCTTTAATTATAATTGGATTTATTTCTCTTTTCAGTTCTAGCAGGCTTTGCTTCTTCTATTTTGGCACTGGTGGCATACACATTTATAACTGTTATGCTTCCTAATGAAATTATACTTTAATCATTATGAAATGTCTCTTTTATCCCCGTCATTATTCTTTGCCCTGAAATCTGCTTGAGTTTTCTCATATTAATACAGCTAATTCAGCTCTCTGATGCTTACTGTTTGCATGATATATCTTTTTCCACTTTTATTATTATTTATTTGTAAAAATATTAAAATGTTTTAAATATTTAAAGTGGGTTCTTGTTAATAATTTGATCTGGATTTTTTTTTTAAATGTGGGGCTTCCCTGGTGGCGCAGTGGTTGAGAGTCCGCCTGCTGATGCAGGGGACATGAGTTCATGCCCCAGTCCGGGAAGATCCCACATGCCGCGGAGCGGCTGGGCCCGTGAGCCATGGCTGCTGAGCCTGCGCGTCCGGATCCTGTGCTCCGCAACGGGAGAGGCCCCAACAGTGAGAGGCCCGCGTACCGCAAAAAAAAAAAAAAAAAAAAAAAATGCAGTCAGAAATCCCTGTTTTGGTTTGGAGTGCTAAGACCTTTATATTTATTGTAACTGTTGATATTTTTAGGTTTAGTTCTACTACCTTGTTATTGTTTTCAATTTGTCCCATCTGTTTTTTTCCCTTTTTGTCTTTTTGGTCATCTTTTGGATTAATTGAATGTTTTAATTTCCTTTGTTGGTTTAGTAGCTAAAATTTTGTTGCTTTTCTGGTTGTCTTGTATTTAATAGTATACATCTTTAAATTATCACAGTGTACTTCAAGTGATATATAACTTCATATATATTATAAAATCTTATAAGGATATACTTCCACACTTGATTTGATATGCCACACATAGTTTTTTCAAGAACAATTTTGGATTTACCCATCGTATGCTGTTTTTTTTCTGATTTATTATTTTCTGTCTTTATTCTTATTAAATTATTTTTGTTTTCCTTAGTTTTATTTTAAAGTTCTTACATTTGCTGTTTGAATTACATTTATTGTTTATTTTTTAAGAAGAAATGTATCTTCCACTGTCAATTGGCCATGCACTACAATTTTGACAATATCTTATAGGTTTTAATATGTAATATTCTGACTGTTGTTCATTTATAAACAAACTGAAAAACTTCAGTTTGAATTACCTTATTTGACCCAACAACTTTTTCTGGAATAACTTTAAATATATTTTCAAGTGGTTAGTTATTTGTTTAACTTTGACATTCTTATTAATTTTTGCTACATTTGCAGTTTAGTTAGAAAAATCAGTTTTTATATTTTAAACTGTATTACATATATTTAAATATCTTATATTTTATAAATGCTATATTTTTATGTAGCATTTATTATCCAGGAGTATACAGCTGTGTGCTAACAATCCTGATATACTTACTAACAAAATGAAATCATAGAATGGTATAGATCATTAAGGAATTAAAAGACTGTCCAAACCAACTCTCACAGGATCTGTATCTTTACACATAACAATATGGACTGTTTACTTAAAAGAAGCAGAGGTGACCAGGGTTCCTCTAGTGGCTTAGAAATGCTATCCTTCCTCCTTGTGAGTTGAGGAGAGAGAGTCCAGGGCTAAAGAGGCTAGTTTTCATAGGACAGACTACCTTAGAGGGAGAAGCTACAAAGCATGAGAGCTCCAGAAATCTGTAAAGGGTCTTCGACTGAGTCCTGATCAATGTAACATCTTTAAACATCTTTGCAGAAAAAGAGCTACCTGAAAGGATTAAAAGGAACAATACCCAAGATTCGCACAGAACTGAGAACAGTTACTTTTTCCAACAGCTAGGGTAGAAATCCTCTTAAAAAGGAGCATACTTTGACAATGTCCTAGGATGAATCAGCATAAGAATAAATCAAATTGTTCGCCTGTGAATGGGCAGTGATATTAAGGGGAGGTCTGTTGGTTTTTTTAAAAAATGATCTTCCCTTAGAAAAATCCTGAGGGGCAAACAAGAAGAACGTCTTTTTGCCCCTTCTCCCTTCTTTCCCTGGGCACAGCAAAAACCTGCTTCCTGTAGCTACAGCAATTTCTGTTGTAACCATAAGTGCAATGGGCCGAATGTTGTGTCTCCCCAAAATTCATATTTTGGAAATCCTAACCTCCAATGTGATGGTATTAGAAGGTGGGACCTTTGGGAAGTAAGTAGGTCATGGGGAGGGAGCCCTCATGAATGAGATTAGTGTCCTTATAAAAGGAACCCTAGGGAGCTCTCTGGCCTTCTTTCTACCATGTGAGGATACAATAAGTCTGTAACACAGAAGATGGCTCTCATCAGAACCTGAACATGCCAGCACCTTGATCTCAGACTTCCATCCACCAGAACTATGAGAAATAAATTTCTTTTGTTTATAAACTATCCAGTCTAGGTATTTTGTAATAGCAGCCCAAATGGACTAAGACAATGAGTCAACCAGCTTGAGGAAGGAATTCAAGAATTTGAGAATGGTGGAAAGATAACATTTCCAAAGTACCAAAGAGGCATCTCATAGAGCACTCAGAAACGTTTTGCCTTAGTAACGGGGCAAAATTAGCCCTTCAGTAAGGGCTACACTGGTCCCATCTAACAAAGCTTAAAAGGAAGTACAAAGGATCAACTGTTTCCAAGTAATTTAACTGTGCCCCAGAATAAAATTTAAGAATTATTTATGGGAAGACAAAAATATTCAGCATCCGACAAGGTAAAACACACAATGTCTGGTATCCAATAAAAAATTACATGCCTTCTAAAGATGCAGGAAAATATGAACCATATTGAAGATGTATGTGTTTGTGGGAGAATTGGTTGGAGGAGTCCACCCTAGGTACAGGCAATAAACGGTATATTATCTACAGATAATTTAAAAATAAGAATAAAACATACTAGACATTGTTGCTGCTTATTATCACTAAGGGCCAGTGATTCTAAACAAAATCAATGAGCAAATAGTCTTTCCCTTCAGAGGGGGCTATTTCCAACAGCCCCCAGCCTCTTGTCATATCACTGTGCCCCTCACTAGAATATGATCTTATAACGGTACTACATCTTGTTTATCTTTGTATTTGAACTTTTAATGTGGTACATGTTTAATAATCGATACTATGCAGCTATTTGTTGAATGAAGGTAAATTGGATTTTTTCTTGTGCTTTTCTGTGGAGAAAGCCTCAATGATTTAAAAATTAATGTAGAAATTCATGATATCAACCATAGGTTGAATAATGCTTAAGAAAAAATTGAAAACCTCAGTTTTTGACTGACTATACTTATTTCCCTAATAAAGCACCAGTATAACGCAGTCATACACAAAGTTTTTAAATGATATCAAATGGACATGATTCTTGGTAAGACAGGCAGATAAAAAGAAATGCACTGAATTAATATAAAATTACCTTTGACGATGTTATGTGGCAGCCTGAATGGGAGGGGAGTCTGGGGGAGAATGGACACATGTATATGTATGGCTGAATCACTTTGCTGTGCACCTGAAACTATCACAACATTGTTAATCGGCTATACTCCTTTATAAAATAAAAAGTTTAAAAAATTGCCTTTGAAATCATTTCATAGCTATTTAGGAAGTCTAGCTTAATATAAATATAACTTACTATTTCAATAATCTTGAATATAGAAACTATTGTTGTAGGATATCTATGAGCACAGAGGGGTTTTTTTTTCCAACAAGCAACAAGGAAATCATGCACACTATTTTCCATAGCATTTTTTATTTATTTGGTGGCCACATTACCATATCATTTAATATTTAAAATTTCAAGACAACAGTATGAGTATAATATTAAAAATGTAAGTGCTCCATTTCTTCAAGTTAGTCATCAAATTATAGAATGACTCTTTTAATAATTAATTGACAACTTTTGCACTTAAATAAGTTATATTTTACATGAATACAACAATAATTACATCCTCAAAGTTTATGCTGCATAGTTAAGTGGAAAGGGAAATAGCTTTATAGTTAGGAAAGCTGCATCCTAGGATTGCATATATTAATCTCCCTGAGCCTCATTTTTCTACTCTGTGTAAAAGAGTTAATAAAAGTTTCTCTGGCCATAAAATACTGTGATTGATTAAGATGTTGTATATGAAAGAACTCTGTAAAAGTACTATTTAAAAATGAGTTAACATTAGTTCCATGTATGTTTCCTAATGTGTGACAAAATTAAAATGGAACAAAGGTTTTGTTCAAGAATCCCTTTCTTTGGGGCTTCACTGGTGGCGCAGTGGTTGAGAGTCCGCCTGCCGATGCAGCGGACACGGGTTCGTGCCCCGGTCCACAAAGATCCCACATGCCACGTAGCGGCTGGGCCCGTGAGCCATGGCCGCTGAGCCTGCACGTCCGGAGCTTGTGCTCCGCAGCAGGAGAGACCACAACAGTGAAAGGCCCGCGTACCGCAAAAAAAAAAAAAAAAAAAAAAAGAATCCCTGCCTTAGAACTGAGTATTGTACTTTATACTAGACATAAATTTTAGACACACTGAGGTTAGTTTGAAGAACAGATATTTATGTTTGAAATTGAGATACTCACTGAATGAGATAAAACTAAATAAAAATGGTTGATAAATAATTGTGGCATGACAGTAGGTAATCAACCTTTTGGTCATTGCTTAATTAGAAAGCATAATCTTCTAAATATTATCTCAAAAATCTCAGCAACACATAAGACTATTGTAATTACAGTAAATGTATACATTGCAATGAGAAAAATGGTCTTCTCAAAGTGTTCTGGCACCATGCATCTTATGGTAGTAAATTTTTTCCGAAGAGACACAGCATCACACAGGTAGAGAGGTTTTACTTGGAAACCAAAGAGGTGAATCTGAAGCCAAAATGCTACCACTTCTAGACTAATTCTTAATAAAACAGAGAGGATATAAATCACAGTGTAGATGGGCTTTTGAAGAATGCATTCTTGATTGATGCTTTTACATGCAGCATAAAGATGAAAAATAGCTCCAGGAACCAGGACAATCACTAGTTGTAATGCCCAGAACACCTAAAGTATGTCAGAAATATCTTAGTCAAATCAGTCAACACGTAATGAAAAAACACACTAAAAAAACCCATAATTCACTGACCCTCAATAGAGGCTAATTTAAAAATTCTAAGTTTTGTAAGTCTTATGAGGATAAAAATAATATAATGAAGATGGTAATGCTGGACATAATCTCATTTAATTACCAAGATGTTTAGAGTTTAAAATTTTAAACACTTAGTAATTGTAAAAATGTAGTCATATTTTACTGTCATCACCTACCAATTACTAATAATGATGGAATACGTTATTTTAGTATCTACTCAATTTCCATTTCTAATTACAAGCCTGGAATATAATTCTAACATCAATAGATAATAGGATGCTGGACTTGGAAGAAACTCTTGACCAACTCAAATTAATTTACCTGAAATATACAGCTAATATTTTAAAAAGGTAATTATTCTAGAAATAATACCTGTTAGAATATTCTTCATCTTATTATGACATTATTTTACATTTAAAAAGAAAACAATTTTATCTGGTGTGGAGTAAGGTTTACATTTGTGCACACAGAAACACTTACTTGTGGAGTGATTGGCCTGAACTGATTGTAACAGATGAGGTTTATTTCTCTCTTGTCTGGATCACAACTGAAGTGCAAAGCCTCATTCCCATAAACTGCAAAGCCTAACACCCCAAGGAAGAACATTCTGACCGATCCAAAGAAAAGGGTGTGGAATTGACCGATCACGGTGGGAGGCTTCATCTGTTACAGTTTTAGGAGAAAAAAAAAACTTTTGAAAACAAACATTAAAGGGGGATATTTTAAAGGATGATTTCATTATCACATTAAAAAAAATTTAAGATTCATAAAGTTTCAAAGAAAGACAGGAACTTAGAGATCATCAAGCCCAATTCAAATCCTGCATTTTGAGATTTCTTACCCTTTTCACTTTGAAATTCTGAAGTGCAACAGTCAAATAGGAACTTGTTGCTAATGACATAAATAATTTTGGAAACTTGTAAAAAGCTTTGAATTTAATTAATATCCCTTACCCCTGTAAACCTTTTGCAATAAAATCAAGGTAATCTTAGTATATCTAGTACCTTTTTAAAAAATTGGATAATAAATCCAACATTAAATTCATTAGTATACACACTATCTTAATAAGCAAATAATGTTTATTTAGTTGTCATTACAGCTTCTCTTCTCAATTATCAAATTGAGAGAGCGATCAGCTTTAAAGCACCAACAGCTAAAAGTAATTCCTGAATTATTCTAGTTACAGTTATTTAAATTCAGAATATGTTGAAGCAAATGGTTGATATTTATATCATTCTCCATACATGTAGAGGACCTTATTCATCAGCACTCATGCAAATCATGTTAAAATAACAGATAGGACTCATACAATTGTTGTTGCTGCTGCTTGTATAATACTTACACATCCTTCATAGAAGTTTTTGATGTAATTTAGAGACATGTCTCAGGAGATGTTATCCCAGCATCCCTGTGGGTTAATCCTTGACCCACATTGCCAGTTTGTTTCTGCCAGAATCAAACTCTTATTTTCTGTCATAACTTTTACAACAGAAAGCACTTATACTGCACATTTCTCTCCCCTCCTCCTTTTCTTTTTTTTTTTTTTTTCATAGATCTCTGGGGCTCCAGTCAACTTTCCTCTCTCCCTCCCCAAACAAAACAAAAACAAAGAAACAAAAGACTAGGGCATGTGGTCAATCTGATAATCCCTTGATTTACACTGTCAGCATAGCCAGCCAGCCAGACAGGAGTGCCAGTAAAGCAGGAGGCCAGGCCAGCAAGGGTTCTGACACTCAGTGCCTCTCAGTTACCTAAGAATTTCCTGCGCGTAAAGCAGCGGACTCTCTAGCTTAGAGTTTTCTCTGAAATGTCAAGTGATTTTTTTTTTTTTTTTGACTTCCTTTTAGGTATGTCTGAAAAGATAAGTATGTGGGAAATATTCCTGATTCTTTCTTGTTTACTTCCATGGAATAAAACTGATTTCTGGGAAGTTTAAGAAACTGTAAAGCAGGTTATGATAGCTATTACATCACTGAATATTACTAATGTGTTACTATCTTTGTCTTTTTTTTTTTTTTTTTTGGTGTGTGTTGGTTATGTGCAATTACTACGGCATTTTATTTATTTTTTTGCGGTACGCAGGCCTCTCACTGTTGTGGCCTCTCCCGCCGCGGAGCACAGGCTCCGGACGCGCAGGCTCAGCGTCCATGGCTCACGAGCCGAGCCACTCCGCGGCACGCGGGATCCTCCCGGACCGGGGCACGAACCCGCGTCCCCTGCCTCGTCAGGCGGACTCTCAACCACTGCGCCACCAGGGAAGCCCCTATCTTTGTCTTTCTGATGAATACTTACCACAGCCATGGAAAAATCTGCAGTTAGATCTTGATTCTAAGGAAAAAGATAGATACTGCTAACCAAGATAAGACCTGGATCTAGCATAAATCATGTGAATAATCCCACCCTCCCTTTCTTTTGTCCTCAGTAGACACATCATCTGCTAGACATGGTTATGGGTACTGAGAATGAGCAGGGGCCAAGAACAAGTGGCTGCCTTCTAACTGATAATACATCTGCTTGCTATCTTCCAGCCGCCTATAACACTATTCAGCCAATGGTTGATCAAACTTGATTTCTTCACTTGCTTTTCTCATCTTTGTTTTGTTTGCAATCTGTGAAAGTGATAACTCCAATTGACTTCATTGCTCTTGTCAGCAAGTGGAGAAGTGATTGCATAACACATGTAGTTATAACCAATGAGCAAGAGGCAGTGGCCTTTTGAACCAGACTGTTGTATTGGATAGGAAAAAATAAAAATGGGCAATGTAATCACCCCTCAGAACTGCTGAGTAAGAGAAATTGGTATATATTCTCATCTTCTGTGAAACAGAATTCCAGGTTCACTGTGTGTTGATTCCTTCGAAGGGGTATCCAAAAGCCAAAACAATCATTGGCATGGGAGGAATCCTGCTTTGACTTCTACCATTGTACAGTAGTAAATGTTTTTGTTTAGACAAATATATTCAAGTGTCAGACTTGTAAAAATCATCAAAGTTCTTCCTGTGTTTTTCCAGAGATGAATGAAATTGTCTTGAACCTTAATTGCATGTGTAGAGGAGGAAAATGCAGCATCATTTCATTGTTGGGATCTATGAGAGGCAAAATAAATAATACTGGTCTTCCTCTTATGGGTTATGACCCGACTGAATCATAAGACAAAGGAATAAGGCAGATGGGTACCAAAATGTCACCTTTGTTACACTCTTACTACCATAAAGATTTGGTTGGAAAAGGGACATAGCTTAACTCTTTGGGAAAGTGTGACTTTCAGGCAGACACAGGTGCAGGCCAGGTCAATGCTGTATCATGGCTGCCTTTCCAGCATGGAGCGCCCCCCTCCTGTATAAGATTTATGCATGAAAAGAGCAGAATAGAACTATTGATCTCTGTGGGCAACCTGCTCCCAAGGGGAAGATGCTAAGAAATGAATGATGTATGCCAAGTTTTACTTTCCAAATGTAAGGTGAACTCACCAGATAAGATAGTGAGGTTGGCCTCACATGTACGATACTTGGTAGGGCTGTTAATTAGGGTGACAACCTGAGCTTCCTTACGTGTTAATAGTTGCAAGTTTCCAAAAGCAGCAAAAGAGGGCAATCCCCAGTGTGCAAGCATTGTTTAGGCCTCTGCTTGCTTCATGTTTGCTGATGTTACATTAGGCAAGATGAATTACAATCCCAACCCAGATTCAAGAAATAGATTCTATGTCTTGATGGACCTGCAAAGTCATGTTGCAGAGCTGTGGGTACAAGGATAGAAAAAAATCTGTGGCCAACTTTATATTCTACCACAGTGTGCCCTATGATCACATATATTCATATCTCTCCTACATGTCTTCACCTTAATCCCAGGATGTCAGAACTCTCATCTAATTATAACATTAAAGTTTGAGTCCAGGGTTCTGTGACTTGTCTCATGTGCAAATCTGGATGTGGCTCAGAGGTGACTCTTGGTGATCCAGAATCTAATGAAACAAAAGGAAAAGTTATTTTCCATACAAAGTCAATATACAATGATGATAAGGGGTAGGATGATTCCAATAGGTGCTTCCACTCCAACAGGAGGCACATCACTGTCACTGGTCCATGACAATTTTGAAATCTTGCAGGGGAAATGTTGCCAGTTCTTCCTATTCTGGAGTCAGAAAATGTCTGTGATTAAGGTATAGTACTATTCCCCGAAAGCTGCTCCCTAATTTACTGTACTCTACTGCTTAATGGAAGTGGGTCCTTGGCTGAAAATATCTTCCCTTTTGCATTTAAAAGAATGGCTATATTCGAAGCTGATTATCTTCCTCAAACCACTTCTTGTTAGAAGAAAGTTGGGGCACCAGAAGTCATTTCTACAATTTCACCACTATTTTATTTTAATTAAAATTAGTAGTTCTTTTACTTGTACAAGTCTCTTAATCACTTTTTGAGTTTTCTATGTATTAGATTTAATGCAATTAATTTGGGAAAAAAAGGTATACCCACAATTATTTTACAGATATTTATTTATTTATTTACTGCTATTTTTGGATTAAGCTTCTCTGAGACCATGCTTTTAAGATTTTTAGAAAACTTTTGTCTAATTGATTGAGATGATCATTAGTCATGCCTTAAGTATTTGAGTCTTATCAAGGCTGTTATAGTCACATGAATGATTTGTTTTTTACCCTCAAACCATGTTTTACATGAGAAAGTTTTACTGGCCAACACTAGGGATAAAAAAAAAAGAAAGAAAGGAATTCCTGTGTAGCAAGTCCTGATCCCTCTATATTTTCCCCAAGTTTTCTTTGCAAACTCATCTCTAGGCTCCTTCACTAGGTAATCTCTCTCTTCTTATACCTTATAAAATGTGGCCAGTAGTACCAAACTGTTACCTTTAGTATTCTCTCTGGGATGTTCCTTAGTCAAATCCAACATTTAACTAATACATTTTCTACCTTCCAAGTTATTTCAGGTGACTGTTGTGCTAATTGTCTCACTACATATAATAAAGGTTACCATATTTCCAGCCTGTCACAGTAGTTTCCTCACTGCTTTTCCAGCCTTCACTAATAGTTTCTCATTGCTTTCCCGGACATTAGTAATAGTTTCTTTGTTACTTTTCTACCTTCTGCCTCCTGCCTGGTCCCAAAGATGATGTCATGTTTTTTTAACGTATTTGTTATAGCAGCTCCTGATCCTTGGTACCAATATCTATATCAGTTAAGAATTGTTTTCATAGCAAGCCACTCAATTAATGGTCAAACAGCAAACACTTACTTAGCTTATGGTTTGGGTGATTATTTTTCCTTGTCTGGGCTGGCTCAGTTGACCTCTGCTGGATTCTCATTTGTATGTGTGGTCAGTATGCAGATAAGCTGCCAGAAGGGTTATCTAGAATGACTTCACTCGTGTCAGGTGGTTGGCAGGCTTTGGGTGGAGTGATAAGGGTGACTATGGCACATGTTTCTTGTCGTTTGGGGGACTAGCCCAGGCTTATTATTGGTGGTGATTGCAGAGTTCCCAAAGCAGCAAGTAATGGAAAAGCCCAAATGTGCAAAAGCTTTTCAAGTTTCTGCTTGATTCATGATTGCTAACGTTCCACTGGCCAAAGCAAGTGTCACCGCAAACTTAGATTCCAGCTCTTAGTGGGAAGATCTGAAGTCACATTCCAGTGGCATGGATGTGGAAAGATGAAGAATTTGCAGTAATTTTACAATCTATCACATGACTGGGGGCATAAATCGAGTAAATCTAATATTCAAGAATTTTGGCTGTTTCAAAATGCAATTTGAGAATCATGGATATGTACTTTCTTTCGTAGAGAATCCTAGAATCGATTTATGAGAACTAAAGTTTGAGGTCAGGCTTATGTGCTGTTACATTGAGCCCCTACTTCCTGGTGTGAAAGGAACATGAGAAGGACTAGAACAGATGGGAAAAGAACTCTCTTGTAGTTAAAAGCTAATAATAATGTATTACACTTATTGAACGGTTTCTATTTGCTACTAAGTGTTTTAAACAAATTATCTTTCTAAATTCTTACAACTCCGTAAAGTATGTACTCTTATAGATCTATTTTGCAGATGAGGCTTAGAGAGTTTAAGCAATTTATCCAAAGTTACAGTTAGTAAGTGGTAAAACCAGGTAGGGACAGACAGTGAATGAGTTACTTGTTGTTAAATGACAAGCTAAAGGATATTATTGAGGATATTAATAGGTTGATTGCTAGGATCCTGAAACACAGGGAATGAAGGGGAAATAAGCTCAGACATTCTTATTTTCTCTGAGAAGAGCTCAGAGAGTTATCAGGACACACAGCAGCTGGATGGTTCTGCAGAGCTTGGCCCTTATCCCATGCTCCTGGCCAGATCTCATTGTGAATATGAAAGGCCATGAAGAGAGCTAACCAAGTATAATACGTGCTGGGGGAGTACTTGAGAAACATGAAAGACTCCACAGAAATGAATTTAGCTAATGTTTCTTTCCCAGTTGACCTCAGTGTAAGGCGAAATGACCACATGGTATCTGGGATCAGGGGCTCTGGAGTCAGAAAATCTACACTGTTTTCACCATTTAGCTAGATTTGAGATCTCAGGAAAATTTACTATCTTAATCTCAGCTTCTTTACCTGGGGATGACAATAGTATTTACCTCACAGGGTTGTTGCATGTGGATTATTAAAGCACTTGGAGGACTATTCCTCCTGTCTTTAATGAGAGCTTGAACCATCAATTGTTTTCTATTCATTTTTCCTTGTTGTGGAGACTATAAGATATTAACATATTAATAATCTTTCTTAAACAAGGAAGAACCACTACTTTCTTCAATGTAAAGAAACTTTGGGTTGGCCAGAGTAAGAATGTTTCAGGGAAGGATAAATAACATGCAAATGCCATGTCTATTTTCAGTGTCTCTCTCTTCATCTCTGTTTCATCTATTTGGGAGGTGTGTCTCTTCTGTTAGGGTCTATTACTAGGATGGCAAGATATGGACTTTTGCTCAGCAAGGACTAGTGGGATTGAACCCCAGTGGGCTTTGAGTAAATTTAATCACTAAAAGCTACCTCTGCTCTCCAAGCCTCAAAGATTTAAAAAAATGACCAGGACACCTCTATCAATTTCCTGACTAAATGGCCAAAAATTTGAGGAAACCATACCAGCTTACTTGCTCAAACTTGCTTAAAGCTTTTAACTTCAGATAGCGGGGTGAAGACAAGCTCAGGTTTAGCACTGCTACTGCTGCTGCTACTACTGTACACATACACACAAATTGCTGGCATTTATGGATCGCTGCTACCTTCCAGTACTAATCTAAACCCTGGAAGTCACATATAATCTTTGACAGATATTCTTGATGTCCTAAAATTTCTGAGATTAAAAACATTTAAGACCTTTGTGGTCTAACCCGGAAGGGGGGTAAACCTTTAATTCTGTGCAAAACCCAAGACAGTATTGAATAAATTAACAGTGTAGAAAAGCACTATTCATGACAGCTTACACATGAAAATCAATCCATACGTTAGTTATTATTACTATTTAGTAATCTGCTCTAAATTAGTACTTTAAAATTGAGTTATATGTATTGCTCTAGATCTATGCTTTTCTATGCGTTTGTGCTTATTCACCCATTTTTCTCATTCATACACTAAATATTGAGCGCCTACAGTATCAACTGCTGTGTAAGGTATTGGTAATATGTAAGAACGTTGTGGCCCCTGCCTTCATGGGGCTTACATAAGAGCATGTGTGCTTGTGTTGTATGTATGTATGTACATGTGTACATGTGTATACATGCATGTAGTTGATGTGTATACTCCTGAGAACTTGCTTAAAATGAGGCATGACATATTAAATCCTTCAGAGTAGTGTCGTAAACTATCTTGGGTTATTTTATATCTGGCAAACAAGAAGAAATGATCTCTATATAAGTTTTGCACCGTTACAGTATTTACCCTCCTCCACATGAGCTATCCAATGACTGTTGAATGGGATGGAATAGAGGTCAATTTAGGTGCTCCCAATAGTGTGCTTCACAGAAGGACAGCTGAGATAAGGCAATCTGGATAGCTGCCTCACTTCATAAATCACAGTCCTTAACCAATTCACATCTCATTGAAATCTCTGACCTGCCAAAGTTGGGTTTGTCCTTCTGCATGAATAATTTATATTTTCTGGAATGGAACTGGGGATGGCTTAGAATAAAGGGTCAGTAACCAATGATGTTATTTTAGGCAAGTTATTTAACCTTCTGGGGTGTGTTTCCATTTCTCCAAAATGAAAAGACTGGATTCTATGATTTGTAAATAATTTCACAATCTATGTTTTTTTTTTTTATTCTAAGTCTTATAACCATACTTGGAGCTATTTTACTAGCTCTGAAATTTATTGTCAGTAATTTTTATGATGCCAGTAATTACTTGACCTAATGGTTAAATTGAAGGCCTTGTTTTCCATCTTTATCAATGAGTTTGTATTTTAAATATTCCTAAACTACATGGTTTCTAGTTATATAATACGTATGCTTTATTTCTTTTTTCAGATACTCCATCCATATAGCCAAGCTCTATAGGAGAACACAGCCTGTAAATCCAGAAGACCTGAGTTCATGTCTTTTTCTACCATCACTGGTTGTTATTTAAACATTCTGTCTTAACTGTGAGTTTTAGTTTTTTCATCTGTAAAATGGGGAAGATTATTCTTATCTTAATAGAGATACTGTATCTGTATCTTAATAGAGATACTGTAATTAGATGAGAGAATATATGCGATAACATGGAGCACAGCGCTTGATGCATATTTGGCTTCTCAAAAAATACGACTTTTGCTCTTATTATGGAGACTAGAGTCATTCTATCAAGTTTGAGAGGAAGCCTACCAAATAAGTAAAAACCTGGGTTCTTTAAACAGCAAACATGTATTTGAATCATAGCTTGTAATGGAAATACATTGGCAAAATTATCTAACAACTCTAAACCTGTTTCTTCATTTGCTTGGAATTTGTTGAGCTCTCTGTATCTGTAGACTTGTTTTCAACACATTTAGAAAAACAAATCAGCCATTATTTCTTCAAATATTTTTTTCTTTCTCCTTCACCTCTTGTTCTCGGACTAAGAATATGTATATATAACAAGACTGCTTGATATGTTGCCAAATATACCTGATTCTCTCTATAAATCATTGTTCTCATGGTGTTTCATTGTGAATAGTCACTATGTTAATTTCCCTGATCTTGTACAGAATCTTATCTGAAGCTAATCCTATTCAGGCCATTTTTCATTTCTGATATTTTTATCTCTAGGACAGGGGTCAGTGAACTATTTATTGTCCATAGATCAGCCCATTCTTTTTGTAAAATAAGGTTTTATTGCAATGTAGTCATGCTCATTCATTTATGTGTTGTCTGTGGTTGCTTTTGTGAGAGTTGAATATTTGCAATAAAGATCATATTGCCCATAAGCCCCAAATATTTACTATCTGTCCCTTTAAGAAAAAATTTGCCAATCTTTCCAGAGCCAACCCTGCTCTAGACGTTTTGGGTTTTTTTTTTTTAATGTATTTATTTTACTTTATTTTATTTATTTTTGGCTGTGTTGGGTCTTTGTTGCTGCACATGGGCTTTCTCTAGTTGTGGTGAGCAGGGGCTACTCTTCGTTGCGGTGCACAGGCTTCCCATTGCAGTGGCTTCTCTTGTTGCGGAGCACGGGCTTTTGGTGCACGGGCTTCAGTAGTTGTGGCTCGCGGGCTCTAGAGCGCGGGCTCAGTGGTTGTGGAGCACGGGTTTAGTTGCTCCGCGGCATGTGGGATCTTCCTGGACCAGGGATTGAACCCGTGTCCCCTGCACTGGCAGGCGGATTCTTAACCACTGCGCCACCAGGGAAGCCCTGCTGTAGAGATTTAATTTGGGTCTTTTTTTAGTCTTCCATTTCTCTGAGCATAATGTTCATATTTTTCTCTACCTTTGTAAATGTAGATGGAATATATGTATTTATTTCACTTTTTGTCTTGACAAATAACATTACATTATTTTAGTTTCAGGCATACAGCAGAGTGATTTGATATTTTTGTATATTGTGAAATGATCACCACAGCAAGTCTCATCAACATCCATCACCACACATAGTTACAAATCTTTTTCCGTTGTGATGAAAACTTTTGAGATTTACTGTCATAGCCACTTTCAGATATACAATACATTATTATTAACTACAGTCACCATTCTGTACATTAAATCCCCATGACTAGTTTATTTTATAACTGGAAATTTGTACATTTTGACCCCATTCACCCATTTCACTTACCCACCATGTCCCACTTCTGGCAATAACAATCTGTTTTCTGTATCTATGAATTCAGTTTTTTAAAAAAAATTTAGATTCCAGTTATAGGTGAGATTATATCATATTTGTCTTTCTCAGTGACTTATTTCACTTAGTGTAATGCCCTCAAGGTCCATCCACGTTACAAATTTCAAGATTTCCTCCTTTTTTTATGGCTGAATAATTTTCTATTGCATATATATTCTGCATTTTCTTTATTCATTCATCCACTGATGGACACTTAGGTTGTTTCCATGTTTGACTATTGTAAACACAGATGCAATGAACATAAGGGTGCATATATCTTTTCAAGTTAGTGTTTTTGTTTCCTTCAGATAAATACGCAGACGTGAAATTGCTGGATCACGTGGTAGTTCTATTTTTAATTTCCTGAAGAACTTCCGTACTGTTTTCCATAGAGGCTGCACCAATTTTCCCACCAACAGTGCACAGGTGTTCCTTTTTCTCCACATCCTTGCCAACACTTGTTACTTCTTGTCTTTTTATGATGGCCCTTCTAACAGGTGTGAGGTGACTTCTAATTCTGGTTATGATTTGCATTTCCCTGATGATGAGTGATGTTGAGGATGGAGTATATTTTAATAGCTGTTTAATGTCCTTATTTTCTAGTTACATCATTTCTGTCATTTTTATGTCTCTTTTTAATGATTGATTTTCTCCTCATTATGGGTTATATTTTCCTGGTATTTATATAACTGATAATTTTTAATACTGGATGCTTGACTTGTTGGTTGCTGTATTGTATTGTCATACTTTCAATAGTGTTAGAATTTGTTCTGGCATGCAGGTAGGTCACTGGAATCAGTTGGATACCCTTGAGGCCTGATCAAAGCATTGCAAAGCTGAGTTTAGATTAACTTGTAGTATATGGCTATTTAGGCTCACAACTCAAATAATATGTTTCTAAGTATTCTACAGGGTACACATTGCTTTACAAGGTCTTTCCACTCTCCTGTGGAGACACAAATTACTCTCAGCCCGGTTTGTACTTTAAATCTTAGTGGGTGGTTCTTTCTCTAGCCATGGGAAGTTTCTTCTCATGCATAAGCATATCAGTACTCAGTCAAAGCCTTAAGTGGAACCCCCTGCAGATCTCTGAAGTTCTCTCTGTTTAGCTCCCACCTCAGTAGTACGCTGCCCTCCAAATTCTAGCCATCTCTGCCTCCTCAGATGCTGCCTCTGGTTCCTAAATTCAGTGAGGACTTTGGGCTCTATTAGGGTTTCCACTTCCTGATCAGCGGCCTGAAAACTACCTCGAGGAAGTAAGTTCTTGTGTTCAAGGCTCCCGTGGTTTGCTTCCCTCTTCTCGGTGATTATAGTCCTGTGCTGCTTGTTTTCCAATGGCTGTCTCATATTTTACAATGATGGCTACCTTTTTTGATCCAGTTTTCTAGTTGTTGTTATGCAGAAAGTAGAAGAGAATACCCAATCCTCATTACTCCATTTCTACCAGAACATAAAACCTTTTACACTGGTTTCAGGGTTCTTGACAATGTTCCAAAGAGTTAAGATCATATGAGCTTTGAATAAGTATAATGTCAACTTTGCAATCTTTGTAACGCAGTAGATCTAACTTTACATTTAAAATTAAGAAGTCGGGCTTCCCTGGTGGCGCAGTGGTTGAGAGTCCACCTGCTGATGCAGAGGACACGGGTTCGTGCCCCGGTCCGGGAAGGTCCCACATGCCACGGAGCGGCTGGGCCCATGAGCCATGGCCGCTGAGCCTGCGCATTCAGAGCCTGTGCTCCGCAACGGGAGAGGCCACAGTAGTGAGAGGCCTGCGTACCAGAAAAAAAAAAAAAAAATTAAGACGTCAACAGAGTTCTTTTCAAGTGTCAAGTAGTATATGGTTAGTAATAAGTCAAGTTGTGTAGATAGTTTAGTAAAGTTCTTACAATGATGGAGTGTGAAACCCTAAGTTCCATGACTTATCAGTCATGTGATATTAAATACATTTGTCAGTTTTTTTTTCTGGGTTTCAATTTTCCGTCTGTAATATAAAAATAACAGTACACATCTCATAGGGTTGCTATTAAGATTAAGTAAGATAGATTAAATAGAAGTATTTAACATGGTACCTAGCACTGTATGTACCAAATTAACGTAAAATACTATTTTATTATTGTTGTTGATGTGATTGTTATTGAGAAGTTGTACTGAAGATGAGTCTATAAACATTTAAATACCCATTTTGCTAGAGTCCTTGCTTTATATTTTGGGTGAAAGCAGGCCAATTTACTTGGCTTCAACAGACCGAACAAGCTCTTAGGGCACCAGCTGAAACTGGCCATGAGTAGGTATAGTAGAGAAGGCCATGCCTAATGGCGTGTTCTTATTTAGTGGAAGGAACCTGATTGAGCCAGAGCTCTCTTCTTGGGGTGGTGAACGCTATGGCACTTTGCCTTTGCACCATACCCCCGCTGCTGGGAATATTGGCTGGTGGCAATGCATATATTCTTCACCAAACACAGCCCTCCATTGCAGGGAAATGCCTCACCCAAGCTTGTGTCCCTTCCCAGAGCACAGGGATATGTGGCCAGAAACTGGCTGATGCAGAGCTAAAAGGCCTGCTCCTGTCCTATTTCAGAACAACTCTAAAGGGC